>NC_135013.1:38249432-38555778 GCF_051020955.1 Megalopta genalis
TTATATGTTTAATTAAGTATTAATATGTTTATATTAAGAAATATTCAAAGAATAAGCAATATATTAGGATTTTTCAATACTTGTGTTCGTTTATATATATAAATGAATAGTTATTAAAAAGCTTCCACAGTTAGCTTCTAATTATTTAAATTCAGTCATTAGGTAGTTAGGTAAACTGATAATCGCGAGTCGTAAGTTAATGTTATCAAAAAAAATTACAGAAGAAATATTCAAAGCATAAGCAATATATTAGAGACTTTCAATACTTGAATATATATTTCTCAATATTTCTTCTGTAATTTCTTTGGATACTGAATTTAAATAATTAGAAGCTAACTGTGAAAGCTTTTTAATAACTTTTTAAAGAAGTTAGTCTCGGGTAACATAGTTGAATCATTTCTGTCAGAATTGTTATACAGACGGGGATTATTCAGCTTCTTTTAGACGCGGGGCAGTCATAAACCTGTTAATGAGCTTTCAGTAGATAAAATAGTTAATATAGTAGATAAAATAGTTAACACTATTTTAATCGAAATTTACTTTGTTATGGACCTGCATGCAAGCCTGGATGTCTACAACATCCAGTCCGGCCGAGAGTCCACGCGTGCACCCTAACAGTTTTGTTATTAATCCCTCCCGGTTCGTCAACAGCTTGAGGTATGTACATTTGAAATTTTCTTTTATCAATTACGCAGTTATCGCGAAAAATACGTAGCAGAATAAATTTTTTTTAAAAATGGAGATTGTCAACAAATTCTGAAGATTTCGTAAACTCTCGTTGAATTTATCAATTCGTAAATGTAAGGATAACAAAAGTTCCCTGAATACGAGATAAAATCACCTAAAAATGTAAAAAGAAATCGCGTTCTAAACCGTACTGTCCCCTTAAATATTGCTCGACAAATATTGATTGTAACGGGAGACATTCGTTCGACCTTCTCATCCCCCGGGGTATCCTTTCTTCTTATCTTCCTTGTACTATACCTTGCTCCATGTTGTCGGAGATTATGCTCGAGCCGTTCGATCGAAGAGTCCGCATATTGGATTCTTGGATAAGCAGAACTCAAACTAATCGAATGAAAACATATCGGTGCTGCGGCGAAATAAAGCCGCACGAAAATCTTCGATAAATGGTCAATTCCGTATATACAACCGAGAGCCTTCCTAAAGAGGCCTCGAGCATCCTAATTCCGAATCGAAGCCGAGACTACGCTGTAACTCGCAAATAGTCACCCGGGGACGCTGTAATTTGGCTCTGTTGGCTACACGCGTTTCTTCACTTTAATAACTAATAAAGCCGGCGGAGCACCTCGCCGCCGGTCTGCGAGATGAATTATACATCTTGTCCAAGATGTACAGTGTCGAGCTGGAGTTAAGACTAGACCCGAGCATTAAATCGATGGAAATAGCGTCCCGAAACTTCCGACAAGATTGAGTTAACTGTTTTAGATACCGGAAAAATTGCAACACTTTTCTCGCATCTGCAAATATTTCGAAAGACAACATTCTCCACGGAGAACTCAGATTCTTTTCCCTGCATCGTGGAAGATAAGCCTCGCGCAAATAGGATACATCAGCATAAATCACTGCCGCTAGAAGTTAAACTTCTGCCGTGATCTAACCTTGCTACATCAATCACCTTCCCCCAGGAATTTCGTCTCTCCATTCCTTACGAAAGCGTTCACCGATCGGCGAGAACGGTACAAGATACCGCCGTGTAAAACGTGTTAATTTTCGGAAAAATATTCGCAACGCGTGCCCTTGGGGTGTCAACCCCTTGAGAACCGTTCGGGGTGCGGCGAAATCCCGCCGTCTGAACCGGCCGGTGGATCATCTCGAGATAAGAAGGAACTACTCCATCAGAGCCGGCGTTCTCGCAGCAGCTAGGCTAGGTGTCGGGCGAAACGAGGGTTGTCCGCGCGCGTACGTGGGGGTGTACGATGACGGAGCCGGGTGACGGTTTTCGAGTGTCGGCCAGGCGGGAGGGTTAAAAAGGGGGTTGTTCGTCGATGCTGGGGCGGCGGGGCTGGCCGGCGGGGCGAGCGGGGCGGCCAGGTTCGTCGGTGGGGGGATGCGAGGGGTAGGGGGAAGGTCGGTGGCCGTCGGTGTGGGATCCTAGTCGAATGCCGGATCCGCGGTGGTAACTTCAGTGCGCGATCAACCACCGACGTGTGTTTACGGTCGGAGCTCCAGCGGAAGCTGCGAGGCCTGGCTGCTGCGGGGGTGAGAATTCTTTTCTTTCCTTTGTCGATCTATGGATCAATCGCCGCCAATCGAAAACCGCCGCCACCGCCGCCGCCACCACCGCGACCACTCGAGAAAAAGTGGGATTTTTTGCGCGTGAACATCGATCTCGTCGTCGACGCCGCGGTCCCTCGATCCCCGTGCAAAAGTGAATCCCACGAGCCTGGAGGGTGAGATCGTGCTCGGGGGGTGAGTCCGCGATGGACAATCTTGAAACCGGGACGCGGAGGATCGGCCACGTGTTCTCGACGCCGCTGTCCCGGGCCAGGACTCTAACGAGCCGCTGGACTCGTTAGGGGGCCCAGTCGGGCCGACTGGGATTTTCCTGGCGACTAGTTCCATCGGGTCCCTTGCCGCGTCCAGCGAGCATGATCCAGTGACGAGTGCGGGACAGGTTCGGTCGACGACGAGTCCTTCGGGGCGAGCACCGCGTCCCCGAGGTTCGTTTAGGACTCGGCAATTTTCTGCAACGTTGTTTGCGTCAGGCGTCGTTGTGTGCCAGGTTTTGTGCGATCTTCTCGGTCTTAGGGATCGTTCCATCCACGTGGATGCTTCGGAACCACGATCGCGGGATGTTGATCTTGCGAATAAAGGTTGTTCGGGGAAATTGAGTAACGATCCTTCGCGAGTATGAGCAAGTGGCGCGAGATTTAGGGTATGTGTGAAGGATCGACGTTCGCGAAGATTGGCGTTGAAACGTTGGTAGAATTCAATTTTTCGAGAGTATAGCGTCGGGGAGAATTGCAATGGCAAAATAAATTTGTAGAGTTTTTAGGTGGTTTGAAGTCTGTCGAGTCTTAACGCACGTGTCTAGTGAAGATTTCGTGTCTATGGAGTTTCAAGATGGCATCGAGCTAAAAAAGAATTTTTCTCGTCTCAGTAGAAATCGTAGTGCACGCTAGAATTATACTCGAACATTCTAATTTATTGTATCGAGAAAATTGCATTGATTTTTACCGTCCATCTTTCAATCCTTCTAAATTCTTCGTCAAATGCGCTGCAAAGTGGAGTAAAAAGATCACACCAGGAAAAGACTAAAATCATTGAAATGCAATTAATAACGAGCCAAAAGTTATAATTATTATTATAATTATTATTATAATTATTATTATAACTGTTATCGCTATTAGAACATTCTTCGTAACAAAGGGCCCACCCCGTTGACACAATAAACATAATTAGTTAATTAATTGAAAGTAGGAAATGCTAAATATATATTTCGACGGGTCGGAATTTCAATTTCTCTTTGATTAAGAAAACGTAGCACATATTGTTTCTACCATTGTTTCTGTTCTCGAATTGTTCAAAGTATTTCAGGATATTGTAATTCGCGCACGTGGATGTAACACGTGGATTAGATCCGCCGCAACGCCGATTATTTTCAGGGGAAAATATCCGGAACGGGAGTTCCGGGGTCGAAACTCGAAACTTTCGCCTAATCGAGACTCCCATGCCCGCGAGTTCCCCGACCTGGGTCCTTTACATGCCGATGCATCGATTCGATCGCGTTTACTTATCCCGGCCACTTTTTATCGTTACGAAGAAAGTTTCGGAGGAGTTGTTAGGAAGTTATGAACCTCGCCGGGTTCTCAGGGTCAAGGTGTCGATATCGAGCACCCGCTTCGCTTTACAACACCGTGGTCTATTCAGGGCAAACTTTCGGACGCATTATCTGCGGAATAAAAAATAGTTGCGCGCGATTCAATTGCTCGACGCGTTGCCTGAAAATTGCCCGAAATTTGTGGACAATCAACCTCCTCGTTCGGCTCCGATGAATTTTCGTTTAATACAGCTCGTTTACGAGTTACGCGAATTTCTCTTCGTTCGATAATTTCTTATTTCCAGATATTAATTGTTAACACTAGATTTACGGAGCACAAAACACAGCTGTATTTTGTTAGTTTATAAAAGTGACAATGAGACATTTATTCTGATTTTTAACGAGTGTTATTGTAACGTTTGCCGTAAGTAACATACGAATTGAATAAATAACTCGTAAATGTATTTTTAAGATGTGAATAATCATAAATTAAAAAATTAGTCGTTTTGAGGGGTTCCGTAAATCCAGTATTAAGCATGCTCGATCATTCCATAGTCGCATGTGTGATATGGAAAAGGAAAATTCCTCAACGGGATAGCGCTTTGAATTACGAATTGCCTCGATTTCTGATTCAATTCAAGATAATTATTTGGCGATATCCATTCAGTTACTGATCTAGATATTGTAAAATCGTTCGTTTCTGACGCAACTCCTCGAAATACGAGATTATAAAAACGAGTGAAGAATTTGTAACATTTCTGCGGCCAAGCTTGTAAGTGCAAAAACTGAATGTCTGGGCGCAATTTTCGTAATATCAATCGCGCTAAGTAAAAACGAAAAAATAGTGAAGTTCACCGGAGAACGTAATCTTTGTTCGTGTTTTCGAAGCGCGGCACGGCACGTTTTTGTCTCCGCTTGAAGCGAAGGCAAAAACCGTTCGAAGCGTTTTCGGTGCTTCGTCCCACATAATTTCGGCCGAGGCGTTCGGCTCGGATATTTTTTTTCTTTATTCTGCGCCGAGGACGTTTGATTGCGATCTGTCATTCGGAACGAGCGTAGGAAATAGGTCAGCCGAACTGTTTTCAAGGGTGTGTCTCCGCCGCGTGAAAATTCGCGGTACGTAGTAATCGTTTGATGCCGGCGCGCGAAAAAAAGGTTCCGGGCGGAGGGTCGAGACACTTTTTCAAACGGTGCCGAGGAAGCAGGAAGACAGAGAAGAGAGCCAGAATCGACCGGGAGAAGAGATTTGTCCGTGGCCGAATGTTGAACACGTTCACGGGAATTCCTGATTAGCGTGTCGATGAACGCGCCGCGGATGTGCACCGAAATCAATTGAAAAATGAAACGCGCCGTTACGACGCGTTATATGGTTATTTCATGGGATAGAGGTCGAATCCGACGTCTCTTGAAACCGATTAAAAACATGTCGTCGAATGGAAAATGTTTTCGAAGCGTGATTTATTTGACGAAGACCGCGTTAACCCCTCAAGCCGGTTCGTCGTACGTCAACCACCATTGGTTGCCATGTATGTATAAAAACGCAGTATTATATATAATATATATTAGTATTATATATATATAATATACGAACACATATAATGAGAGTGCTTCGTTAGTATACGGTTGCAATTCGAGCATTAGCAAAATCTTTTTGTTTTGTACAAGATTGAATATATTATTTATTATAATATCACTAATAATATTACTAATATAATAGTATACTATATAATAATATTATATAATAATTATATAATAATATTATATTATATATATATATATATCAATCAATATAATAATATTATTATATTGATATTAATTATAATACCACTAAAAATAATCGAATTCTCATATATTTAATTACTGGCTTGAGCAGTCAAACGAAGGAAGACACAACGTATTTTAGCGAAATGTTTCTGATGATTTGTGAGATTGTGGTGCCATTGTGTTTCAAGGCAATGAATAATAAATAAGTTCTGTTAGACAAATCGGAACAAAACCGATATAATTCTCTGTGATATTGTTTCTGCATCAATGATTCGCCGAGTTTTAGAATTGTTGAGTAACAGTTTGATTGACTGACAAGTATATGAAATATTAATAGAACGTCGAGCACCTCAAAGGTGTTATCTCTGGGCTGCGGCGAGTTCGTCGACCGATAGTTCCGCCCGCTTCGCAAATCTGAAGTGTCCGGGTACGTGGAATTCGGGGAAATTCAATAATCCTGTTCATTATCTGGAACTATTCTAATTTTGACCGATGCGGGAACGGATCGATGCGGGTCGGACGGCATAATTATTCCGTAATAAAATTTTGATGGCCGCCCGGAGCAGGATTTAATGAGCAATAATGGAATCTAAGGAATCCCGGAACGGCGAAGTTATAATGATTTTTCCGCGGCCGGCCAGATTAAAAGGCGAATACATTTCCATTTTATGGACTGTTTTAGACGATCTCTCCTCCGCGGTGGATACGGCCGATCAATAATTCAGAGATCCCCGCGCTTGTCCGTGTTTCCGCGGGGAAGAATGGTTTTTCCGAATTCCTCGTAAAACAGTACACCGCCGTCGTTTTTACTCGCGGCAGTAACAACTTTATTCGCGGCCGAGCATCTATAAAATGATCGTAAAGCGTCGCGTACAAGCGCGTTAAAAAAAAAATTCGGGGAGGCGCGGGCCGGGCGATGTATCGAATTTTCGTTTTTGGATTATCCCGTTTGCACCGCCCTTTCATGTTTTACGAGTCTCCCGCGGAAATTGTTTCTCGAGTGCAATGAGGTGTTCGCGAGCTTCGGTGTTCGATGTTCGGCTGAAACGCAATTGAACACGGACGACGACGGCGTTAACGGTAAAAATGTACTAATGTCGCGTCACGTGAAATCACGTGACATTCAGCCAGCATATTTCTATTACCTCGAATCTGTTAGAAACAGATCTGACGTTAGAACAAATTCCACGTGATTTCACGTGTGTGTGTGTGACGTGACATTAGCACAATAAAATAGCAATTAAATTAAATTGTAAGGCACATATGTTGCTTCGTTCAAAATAAATTTTATTCAGATTTAATTGCACAAATAAATTTTATGATTGGATTTTTTACTTTAAATTGCATTTCACGAGCAATCAAGAAAATTACTATTTTTAGTCATTCGGGCCTTGATATTATACCTCTTATATAATATTATATTATATAACATATTGTATAATATAATATAGTATAATATAATTATATTGATATATTGTATAATATAATATAGTATAATATATTATTATAATAATATATATAATATTATTATAATATTATACTATGTTATACAATATTATATTATATTATACCTTAATATTCGTTAACAATTCATTCTCCGTAACATTCGTAACATTCAATAACATGTTATATTAATCCCGGTAGAAAATGTTCTTCTTAATGATGCAAAACGCTCTCGCTGGTGTCATCAAATTTCAAAACTATTCATCGGTACACGGTAAAAAATAAAATCCTCGCTGTATCAATTTTTCTCGACTTCAATCAACGTAAATATTTCTATAAATTCGAAAAGTATTCCTTAAATTCATTACGTACCCCCCGAATATTTCTATAAATTCGAAAAGATATCCCTTAGATTCGCATCCCCCGAATTGCGATACAAAAGGAGATCAACAAGTCGAGCCGAATGTCCCCGAATTCTTGCGACACCTGCCCAGTTTCGAATCCCGGCAAGTGCTCGCAAAGCCGGCAGCCTGGTCACGGGTGTCACGGGGTTAAACTGCGTGTGTTCCCTGTTCAGCAAACAAGGGTTGGACGATCCAGCCGGCGGCGTTTCAGCCGCGCGAGGTGTCCCGGAGTCCTCGGCCAATTAATTTCTTGGAGGAGTCACGGTGAGGATTTTCAGTGTCAAGGTGGCCGATGGAGAACGCGGATCGAAAAGGGGTCGGGGTCGCGCTTGCCAGGAGTATTCGAAACTCCTCCGGTAAGAACGCCTGGAACGCGGCGCTACCACGGGGGTTGCAGTATCGCGGCGGCGACGGTGGTGGTAGTAGGCGGCAGCTCGGCGGTGGTGGTGCCGGTTTGCGGTGGAACACGTAACCCACACTCTGCCATGCCGCGGCTCCAGCTCCGGCGCGCTGGAGTGCCGTAAAAGTGGTGGTGGTGGTGGTGGTGGTGGTGGCGAGGCGGCCGTGTCGTAGTACCGGGTAGTAGCAGCGCCCGGTGGTGGTAGTAATAGTAGTACGATAGTGGGTACAACGCTATGTCTGGCCGAGTTCATGAATGAACGACCACTTCGCTCTCGCGCGAGCGCTAATGGGCTTCCTTTCTCGTGGATCGAACCGCCCCCGCATTTTTGTTGCGGGCCTGGGTGGCCCGCACCTGTTACCGGGACCGAAGCGACCGTCCCCAGTCTCTACGATTGGTCGTGATTTACAGTTGGCACAGGGCTCGGGCCTCCCTTGAAATAGGGCGATTCTTTGCTAGGGCTTAACCCCTCGGTCTCGAGGCTATCTCAATCTTAAAGCACCGGACTGCTTCCACGGTTGTTATTTTAGAATCGACGACTGCGGATCCTTATGCAAAATAAAATTTGTCTGCGCTCGTTGCAAGGAATGGGAGTTAACCGCTTGGGTACAGATTTAGTTGGAAAAATTCTTGCGTTCGGAACGGATTTAATTTGCCGATGCGCGGAATGATGTATAAAGACAGTAGATTTTGCGTGGGAATTCATTTGTTTGAGTGTTATATTAATTAAAGGTAGTAGTATAATAATAATATCATAGTAATTAGAGGTTTGAATGACTAATTAGATTCGTTATTCGTAACTTAGGCAAAATAAGTGCATGACGAGTCTCAGTCGTCAAATATGTATTTCCAAGGGGTTAAATAAAATTATATTTCTTCTTCCAAGAGTTTCAACCCTTTGCGGACGAGGATCTTTGAAAACGCTAAGAATGTTACGGGTTTGCAACTTCTGGAATAAGATGCTCCGATGTAGTCGGTACTTTGACGTTCGTCCTCAAAGGGTTATTACAGGGACAATAATGTTAATCTTAAATATTTTTAAGTTCTTCTAAAGTCTTCATAGTTTGCATATCCTCTGACCATTTATACCATAAATGCATAAAATTCGCAGTCTATCGATGACGCTGCAAGAATTGTTGCAGAAGAAATTATTGAATAAAATCGTGCATACTTCGTATTAAACCTTCGCATTCGAAGCTATTTAACCTCCGTGAGGTTAATCCAGGCTTTTCTTCTGGATTATTATCTTTATTCTGTCATCGTTTTCATATCGTTTTTATGATTAAGTACACATTTAAATACATAAATAAATAAATAAATAAATAAATAAATAAATAAATAAATAAATACATACATATATATAAATTTTTCGCAATTTATCATATATACAAACATGAAAATTAGGAATGTAAATACTGTTGTGAACTATGGTATGGTAATTTTTAATGGCGCCTTAGAGCCGTCAATCAACTGCAAAAATATTAAAGTTGGCGAGGAGTTTAACCGAATTCAATCTCGTCGTTTTTTATGAAGCATCACGCGTCCGTCACTTTTAGTAGATAATTTTCGTGATAATTTCTCGTCATTCGCAAAAAAATATGAAAGTTGAAATGTTTACCATCAGATTGTGAATCCGTATGAAAAGGGAACATTTTCGATTGTCAAAAAGAGAAACTAGATACTGTCCAAATAGTAAGCAAGTCAAAAAATAGCTCGACAATGCTCACAGTTTTCTATTTCATCAGTCGAATCTGTTACTATAAGAAGCTTTCGTCGCTCCATTCGACTTTGAAAGTAGCGTTTTGTCGACGCTGTTACGGTTCGCAGGGTCGTTAAAATGTTCGCCGGAGAAGATCGTGCGAAATGAGAACGTCACAAGGTATGATTTAAAAACGATCGGAGAGAAAAGCAATGATTGCTTTCACCGGTCAAGAGGTATGTCGTTCCCGGGGGGAGAATCGATTATGGGATCGTGAATTATCGAGACAGCACTGTATCGCTGTTTAACAGGCGTAATGGCCTTCCGCGGAATTCTGAAATAGTTGGGACTTGCGCTTAAGCGAAACGGAATAATTGAAACGCTAATTCGGCCGGCATTGTGCCGGCCGAATGAAAATACGGCTTCATGAATTCTCGGCGATTATTTGATTTTGAAGAGTCCGTTTCTTATTGCCGCGCCGGGACCTCTTCTTTAGCGAGAATCGCCGGAGCTCGACTGAAAAGATTTCATTTCGTCCTGGAATTGTAAATTTGCTTGGGCGGCGACGGTTTTCCGGCCCTCTTTTCGGCATCAAACTCCGCACCGTGTTAATCGAACGCTTTCCGGCTTGGATTTAGACGCGTGCGAAATAGAAATCGCGCGACAACTGCGCCGCTTTGTATTTTATTCGAATTTTGCGCCGAAAACTTGAGTCAGACTCGAATCAGTTTTCAACTAAACGTCAATTCATCTTAGCTGAAACATCAATGCAACTTTAATCGAACCAAGCTGAGACTATATGCTCTGATCTTGAAACAAATCTCGAATGAGGTTCGTTCAAACTCGACGTAAAACTCTGATCAAACTAGCATCTTTCGAACAAACTTCAATTCTTTGATTCGGCATTGACTCAAGCGAAGTTAGAGAATCAAGTTAGACTTATTGAAATTTCTTGCAATGACACGGAAAGTATAATACCTACTTCGTTCACCGAATTTCCCGTTGAAACCCCGAAGAATCCGAACTGACGCGATCGCCGCGACAGGAGCATGATTTCGAAGCGAGCCCAAAGTGCATTAAAAACACCGATATACAGCTCGTTACAACCATATAATTGCCGCGGTGATATCTGAAACCAGGAATTGCTTCTATTTGTTCCGCGATTCGTTTCTGTTTGTTCCCCATTCTTTTTTCGTCTTCGTCCGACCGATAATTGGCCGTTTCGACCGTCGATTCCGCGGCGACCCGTTTCTCCGGGCGATAACGCGTAATCAAACTATGAATATTTGCCCAGTCGCCGGTTCGGTAAACAAGCCTCTATTTTTTTATAATTACCCGCGTCCGACCGGGTGTTCGAAGTGCGCGTGACCCGGCTGCTTCTCCGGCGATGCATATTTCGCAAGACGCGGACACCGGCGGCGGAGATGCTGCGCGCAGTATGTTTGAACGGCGACAGTAAAATCCTGATAGAATTTGTATGCGATTTCGGTTAGGCGTGTCTCGGGGTCGTTGGACGCGCTCGTAAACCCGTTCGACGCGTCTCGTATCCGGTGGCTGGTGTCTCTCAACCTTGCACCCCGGCTTTTAGTTCTATCTAGTTCTTCTTTTTTTTTACGACGTGTTTGCATCATGTTTCCGTCCGGCGTGCTCGTCTATTCCGTTCGATCTTCTACCCGGCGAGAAAGATTTTTGTCGAATGAAAAATTCAAGCCGTTCGTTCGGCGTTCAGCGTTCCGCGGAACACGATTGTTCGGGAGACCTCGTCGAGATTTCAGCAAAACTTGAACAGAGATTTATTTTATTCTATTTCATACCTTCCCGTCCGCAGAGATTAACGAAGCACGCGATGCAAGTGCGGGAAAGAAAATCGATAGTTTGAAACTATTCATTGATACTTGAACTATCAAGCCCTGAACGAGAGTCTAATATACTAATGTATATTGTTCTGTAATAATGACAAGATTGGATTGATTTAAACTTCCTACGATTTTTTTTTATATTGAGTTGCCAAGGATGTAATTTCGGTATTTCAATATGATATAAAGCTCAATTTTTTCTATACAAGAAATGAACTTTAATCGGTACAATATTTTCCATTCTGTTCGATGACCTTTTGTCATCTTTCTGGCAACTTCATGATTCCGCGCTCATAAAACTTTTGGTCCAGTAAAAAGCTCGATCAAGCGCGATTTGAGGCTATCGTTATTATTGAAATTTTTACCATTTATAAAGTGTTGTAAATTTCCGAAATAAATGATAATCCGATGGTGCAAGGTCGAGTATATATGGAGTATGCGACGTCACTTCCCAATCAAGTTTCAATAATTTCGTACACGTTGCTAAAGATGCATGGGACCTTGCATTGTCGTGGTGGAACACGATTCCTTTGCGATTTGCCAATTCTGATTTTCTCTCTTTGATTGCTTCCTCCAATTTTATAAATTGTTAGCAGTAAACATCCGAGTTGATCGTTTGATTGTTTTGAAGCAACTCAAAGTACATAACACCTTCATAATCCCATTTTCCTGATGCAATTCAGCTTTCGATATGGTTTGTGCTGGTTCGTCACGCTTGGGCCAGATATTTTTCGATTAATATTATTGCAAACGATTCATTTTTCATCGTCAGTGGTAATTCGTTTCAAAAAAAGGATCGATTGTTTTACGTTTAAAATGCGTATCGCAAATACTGATTCGTTGTGTTAAGTGAATTTCTTTCAATCCATGTGGAACCCAAACATCGAGCTTTTCAACAAGTCCAAGACATCTTATGTGACATTCAGTTATTATGTGTGATGCATTTAACCTTTTTGCAATCTGTCGTACAGTTATATGACGATTCGATTCAATTATGGCTTTGATTTTGTCATCATCAACTTCAGAAGGTCGACCAGAACATTGGTCACCTTTAAGTGAAAAATCTTCAGAAAGACATTTTTTAAACTAATTCTGACACGTGCGTTCTGTTAAGCAAGCAACGCCATAAATTTCACGTATCACATTGCGAGCCTCGGCCGCTTTCTTGCCTTTGTGAAAATAAAAAGGTAAAATGTGTCGACAATGTTTATTTCTGCACTCCATGTTAAAATTGACAGCAAACTAACAGCAAACTTTACAGATTTGTAAACAAAACTGCACAGAATTTGTTTCTATAGTAACCTAAAAGTGTCAACTACCAAATCTGAAAACAAAAATATGATAACCTTAACAGAAGAATGACAATACAAACATAATACTATCTACTGGTGCAAACCGAAATTACTTTCTTGCCAACCCAATAATATATGCTCGAATGGAGAAGTTTAAATAAAACTTTTGCAACAAAAATATTTTCACGGTATCGGGAATTGTAAAAGAAAAACAAATAAAAAACCAGGCATTTTAACTGGTTTGGTAGCGCTAGTGTTAATGAAATACAAACGTAAGTGAAATAAATGATCAATCTCGCGATTAAAAATTGCCCGGTGTAAATCTCGCGTTTAAAAATCGTTCACACAGCAACGATCGTCGAATCGAACATTGAAAATGCCGAGGGATTATAGTTCGCGGATTACTCTAGCGGACAAACGCGGCGGCGGAGGTGGAATCGAGCGTTCCCGATAAAATTTCATCCTCGATTCGCGCGTCCTTATTAATTACTAGTTAATTTCGACTGAACGATACCCGGCGGGCACGCGTAGCCCTGCGATTATGCAGCGCAAATATTTATCGCGATTCCATTACGATATCTGCGCGCGACGTCGCGTCGGATTACGGATAAAGTAGAAACCGGAAACGCGTGGGAAGAATTCGGGACGCTGGATCCATGCCTCGAATATTCAATTTACCTTGGAGTACTCGCTCGTTCGTAACGCCAGCATCCGCATAATCGCGAATTTCGCGCTGGATGTTTTCGGTATCGATCCGACGTTTAATTATGTCAGGCGTGTGCGCGTGTTTCGTCCCCGTCGTTACGTTTCGATTCGATTCGATAGGATACGATTCGCGTTCGCGTTCGCGCGGATTCTTTTTCCGGGGACAATGACTTTTCCGACGCGAGGCAAGGAAACGATGTTTGAACACCGTTCGATCCTCCTTTTCTACGTTCGTCATTTCAATCGCGACAGGGTCGTTAAAATGCATTAAAAGCGGCGTGTCGGCGTCCCGCCGTGGTCCTCTCCGCGAGAAATATTTCACGTTGCCCGCGGACGCATTTTTATTTTTTTTTTCCACTCCGCGGACAACGAATGGCGTCGCGACGCTCGATACAGCCGTCCGGTTTTCGCGTAGAATGAAATTGATGGTACAACGGCCGACATTATCGGTTATTATGTCACGAAAGACACGTACCGCGAACGCGCGGCGCACTCGGCCGCGTTTGATGCGTGCATTAAGCCGGACCCGGTTGAAATATTAAACACGATATTGACTCGGACGCAAATAATCACGCCGTTATCGATCACCGGCAATGATTAATTTGCGCGCGGCTAGGCCGCGCAGGCGACCGTACGTTCTACCCGGGCACAAATATTTATTTATTCGTTAATTAACGGGTGTGAGTTCCTTGGCGCAAGAAGAATATTAAGGCCGAATATATGGGAGACCTCGCGATCACGCAAAATATATAATAAAGTTACGGCTGAAACGCGCAAATCCGTCAGAAAGATCAAATAAATCTTCTCGCGTTTGACAGTTTAATGCTCCATTCCAGCTTTGACTCGCATATACCGATGTTTAACTAGTTCCAGTTTACTTTAACTTCTTCAAATTTGCCGAAACTTTTGGTTAGTTTGTTTGTATCTTCATAGATTCATTCGAACGGCGACGTTTCTGCTCGAATTTATTTTCATCGATGTTTACCTTTGGTAAATCGTCGCGAACGCATTGTAAAGTACAGTAGAGACTCCCTTACTTTTTTAATATTTTTAATTATTATTATTATCTTATCGTATTATTATTATCTTATATTTTTAATATTTATTTTCGTAATATCCCGACACCAAAGCATTCTATCGTCTAAAAACATTCAGATTCTCTAAGTGATAATATATCCAAATAATACAACAATGGACACCAAAATATTCTAAAAATAAATGTTCGAATAAGGAAGTCTATCGTTCTTGAACCTCCGCCAATTTATTTTCACGCGTGTTCAACGAGCTCGAGCTCGCTTCAACACACCCCATCTTATAAAAAAGTTCACGTACAAAAATGTCCGAAACGTTAATTTCTAAACCATAATTTCGCCGCAAATTCCGTCGACTCGTAAATTCGGCCGCTGCATATTTCCGCTCGAAACCAGTAGCAATCCCAGTGAACAGAGCGCAGTCAATCACCGCAGCCGATCAACATTTTCTTCGGTCGTACGTTGTTGTTCCACGGTCCCAGGGATCGGGTGTCACCGATAAATCGATAAGTTACGTCGCCAGGGGAAGAACACAATTCCACCGGACATTTATAACTTGACTGGTGTAATTAATTTCCCGGCGTAGTTACGAATTAACGCGGCGGCACCGTGCCATTAATCACGGCCAGCAAACCTAGACCGGGGGCCGCGTTAATCAGTAATTCATACTTTCGCGTTAATTCAATCGGTCCCGGCATTGCATCGGGAAATAACGCGAGATTTATTTAATCGACGGAACGGCCGGCGATCAGCCCCGCATATTTAATGGTTTCAACCCGCGAAAGGGGGCTGGAAGGGAGGGAGAAACTCGTTTCGTATCCCGCGTCGTTCGCCCGTGCTCGAAAATCTGAGATCTCCTAATTAAGGACACCGAGCCACGGTTACATCTGCAATTAACGCACCGGGTCTACTTAGCTTCTCTCGACGTAACTGAATTGAAGTGAACGTGAAATTTGTCGCAATCGCTTCATCAACGTTTCTCCGATTCGTGTCCTCGCGTAATCAGAAAACCATGTAATCCAGCGGCCATCAAAAGACTTTTAAGGTCGCCCACGGAAACGGCATTCCCTTCGCGGGAAGCGTAAATCACTCGGCTGCGGCGTCCGCCCTTTGGCACATCGTCGCTCAAAAGTGCCAGCAGCTGGCCTCGCAATTAATGGGGAAAAGTAACTTGTAAAAACCCGACTCATTACATACCTTTCGACGTGTTTCGAATGGCCGCAGCTTCTGGGAAACGTTCGCGCAACGTAGCCGGGACTAACATTCGTGAACGGCTTGAATATTTCTTGAATGTCCTCGCGCGAGATTTCTATAATTATGCAATTATCGGGGGATTGGCGAAGTTGTAATCAGACTGCGGATCTTTATGCAATTGTCGTTACGTCGTTTTACAGAAATTAGAATTTGAGAGAAATTTGTTTCTCGGATTAAAGCATTACGCGTCGCGAAAATAATATAAAAATGCTGTTGAAGCTTGTTAACTTATACGTCTTCTGGCATTTTAAAAATATCCCATAAATTCACGAAAATCCGCAGTATAATCATAACAAATTCCCTGCAACAAATAAGAAATTCTCAAGAGAAAAGAAATTCTCAATTTAGCTTTACCATATAGAATCTGCTTTTAATGAAATCCCCTCGGAACGGTTCAATTTTGATTTTGCTTTTCTACGCGAATTCAATTTCCCTAAAAATTCTAGCTCCGGCATAAATTCCCGGCTGAATTCTCTGTCGATTCGTACATTCGTCCGCCTCGGCGCGAACTTGCCGCATATTTTCGTTTCACCTACTTATTAACGCAGTAACGCCGAAATCGTGACACCGATAACCGGATCATCGTGCGAATGAAACTCGTAGTTAAATCTACAGAGTGATTCACTGAAGCTGTTACAAAGCGATATCTCCGTTATCGTTAACGATACTCAAAATTGCTAGAGGGACAGATTGTATGGTTCGAAGGCACGCGTGCTGCAGTGGAAATAATTTCTCTTCAAAGGTCATATTTCTCGAGATTTCAAGGTCATCGATGTTTTTTTAAATGGGATTACATATTTATATTATTATATCATGATAGCTAAGATCATGACGAATCCAATGACCTATTGCAACGTGACCTTCGCGTGACCTTAAACCGACCTAGCATCGCATTGCTGCCGGATAAGTTTCTCAATTTTCTGATCTCTCTGTTGCAGTTATTTCAGCATTTGTGTTCGTTTCTGAATGTATCAAGTTTAATTTATTCGTTCTGAAGGTCACGTGAAGATCATATTATTACAGCTCATTGGATTCGTCTTGATCTCAGCTATCACGGTATAACGATAGAAATATGCAATCCCGTTTAAAAAAACGACCTCGACGACGAAATCGACGACCTCGAAATCTCGAAAAATACGCCCTTTAAGGAGAAAAGCTATTAACACGGCGACATGCCTCCCTTCGAACCATGCAATCTGTTCCATTAGCATTTTTGATTATCGTTGACGATAACGGAGATATTGCTTTGTAACGGCTTTAGCGAATCACCCGTGTACATCCGGGGCCGGCGGAACCGTCGGGAAAGAGGGCGCGCGGGATCGTTCATTAGCACGGTCGGCGTTGGATCGCGGCGGGAGTTAAAGCAGAGATTAATGAGAATGACAATCGTGAATTGTTCCGGCACGTCGGGGTATCACACGCGACGGCCGAGAACCGCGCCGATTGACACCGCTCGAGCCTGCAGCCTGGCTGGCGACGCGAGGAGGCGGCGGCAGCTGTTCCGCGGAGAGGAGGAGGGTGGTCGGCGGGGTGCAAAACAAAAGTTTTTCCTGCTCTCGGCCGAGACAATGGGCTCCCACTTGCCTTTTCGGAAATACTTTGAGCCACTCGGCTCCCTCCCCCTTTTCATGCTGCTGCCGCCACCCTCCGAGCGCGGAGGGACGAGGGAAAGTAGAAATTCTCGGAAGTCCCTCTTTCTTTCCTCCGGCGTTCCCGCCACCCCCGCGCCGGCGACTCGGCCCCGTTGCCACCCGCGCCTTGTCCGTACCGCCGTCAACCCCTCCGAAGGGAATTCAGCGCCGATGGAATGCACTCGAGTGGCACTCGGGGCCGCGTATCGAGTCGACGGTTGCCGGCACGGGATTGATACGAAAGATCATCGTGATATCGATGGTATCGAGTGCACCGAGTCCGCCGTATCGAGGTATCTTCGCGCACCGGCCAACGATTTTATCGGGGACATTGAATAACGGTCCGAGGGACGTCCGCGGACTTCGTGGTTTTGCGAATTTACGACTGCCGTTTCTACCGATGGAAATGATGTTCTCGGTGGTGCACGGCCCATTTTTTCGCCCGCGTCACCGCGATTGAATGCTTTATGGTAACGCGCTTCGCGGCACGGTGATTAAGATCGCGAAATAGTTGCGACGTTTTAACATTTTAACTCTTTGCCGGCGGAGCGCTGTGTAGAACGAACGTTGCTCGGGACGAAGAGTATCGGGAGATGCAAGCGAAATCAGTTTTCTAACGTGAAAAAGAATTTGTTTTTACATATCAAATTATTTGTATTATTCCTATTGAAATCTTGATATTGTTACTGATACTGTTATTAATATTACTTGGTCGAACGAAGACTTTTTTTATGGAGTAGATGCTTTGTTTCTGCGTAATTTGCTCCGACAAAAATTTTCGCCGAATCTTTTCTACACATTGCTAATCTTCACAGATTTTTATGGCAAATAAAAATTGTCTGTACCGATTAAAAAATGTAGGAACTATGTAGCAAGCTCGTTCTTCCTATGATCACTTTAATAGATTCAAAGTAATACATTAACATTTTTTAATTCTTTCAATCTCTTTATTATTTTAACCCTTTGCGCTCGGAACAGATTTTGCAAACATTGAGATTTTGTTATGCAGAGTCGAATTGAAAGAAAAATCAATATACTGTAATTTTATAGGAACTGACAAATAAAAGATTTTGTGTTTTGAATTGTGCATTTTACGTAATTGTCTAACAGTATGAAGGAAGATAGTAATTAAAAAGAGATGCCACTTTAACACGAATACATTGTGTCGCCGTATCGGTGACATCCGGTGCAAAGGGTTAAATTGCATCTACTCAGTTTTGCTATAAATTCATAAAATCTGCGGTCTAGTGATTTATATTAAATCATCTTTCCGACGACTCTCAAAATGTCAAGCAGTCTGGTCGATTTTAGAAAAATTATTGCACCTTAAAAAATTTTCAAACATTTACCGTAAAGAGTTAATCGATCGCGTCGGATTTCCTGAGAATTCTCGAATGCTCGCGAAAATTCGCTGTTTGCCCGTAGAACGGGGAATAAATTCGCCTCGGGGGCGTCGATACGGCGGTCTAATAACGCTCTAAGACCGCTCGAGGTTCATTAAATTTAGCATAAAACTAACGGGCGCGGCATTAACGTAACTGTTTTAAAAGGGAAGGGAAAAATAATTGTCTCTCCCGGGGCGCTCCGGCCTCGGCCGAGTCGCGTTCCCGGGAGCTTATTAGAATTTTTCGTTTGAGATATCCACTTAATTGACTCCGTGTGAAGGGATGAGAATAAGGCATGTTAAGGTGGCCGGACAGGGAAAGAAAAACCGGTAAAGGGGTACGGGAATAAGTGGCGGCGAGAAAGGGAAGCCCGGGGTTCTGGCGGGCCGCTGGGATGGGGCCTCCATTATCGTAATTAATACCATTACAATTAACGCGCCGGAGACGTCGGTACGTTCGTCGGCCGACCGGGGCTTGGATTCCTTTTACTGCACTTTTATCGCGACCAAGCTTTTCCGGCTCCGTAACGAGCGGCAACTCGGCTCAAGAATTATTCTTGGATTTCTGTGCACGCGTTTTCGCAAACGCCTTTTCTCTTTCCCGATATTTCGCGAACGTCGCCGCCAGCTCGTTCGCCGTTCTGCCAGGACTGCGTGTCGTGCCAGAGGTGGTCGGTGCCGTTGAGTTGACACCATTAAAAAGAGAAAGTGTACGTGCTTGGATGAAGATTTATTGTACCACGTGTCATTTGATGGAACGTTTCGCGGTTAGAAATGTATTTAGAGGTCGATATATCGCCAGGCAAGCAGTACGATGATCAATAAATAATTGTAAAAATCATTCGTATTTTAGTACATGGATATTCAATTAATTGTCTCCCAAGTCGGGTTAATTGAATCAATGGAAGAATTAATATTCAATAAGTGTGTTGATTTAATCGATCAAATTTAGTTCACGAGAACTCGACGTCTGAGAATTCGAATATTTGTCGAAAGTGTGAAAGTAGTATTGCCAGTGTCTCGAACAGCGACGGAATCGTCGGTATTCTTTCTGACGAAGATCCCCGGAGCTGCAACGGCGGGTTCAACCTCTGTCGGAATTAATCATATGAACCGCTCCGACAGTTTTTCATCGTCCACTGAATGTTCAATTTAGCAGTCGGCGCGGCTCCATTACCGTAATCAACGGGGCCCGGGTAACGCGTGCCGGAAGCCTGAATTCCTTTCAAGGCGTGTTTATCACCGGGAAAGGGTTGTTCGGCCGCGCGAAACCCTCGTTTCGAAAAGTCTTGGATTTCCGGGGCGAGCCTTGAATGCGGCCCGTTTCATTCCATCTCGTTTTACGCTAGTCATCCTCCCGTTTTTATTGCCTGCTGCATTGTTGTTCCGCGTGCAGAAGCTCCTTCCTCTTTCTCTCTCTCTCTCTCTCTCTCTCTCTCTCTCTTTCTCCCTTGCTCTCCCGCGTTCTGTGTCGTGCACGTCCATTCTCTCGAACGTTTCTCCTTTCTTCGCCAGTCAGCGAACACATGTTTTACGGCGATTAACGTTCCGCCGAGTGTAAGCCCGACACATAACTCTCATTCATTAATTCGCTTGATAAATTAATCCGCGACGTTCTGACGGCTGATTAATCTTCCGTGCCGGGCGAGCTGCGTGGCGAGGCGCGTCGCCGCGATCGATAGATCGGAAACGTTAGGAGAGCCGGGATCGGTGCCGGTTCCCTCGTTAATCGCCGGGAACAATGGACCGCGGTCCCTGTTTCAAGATAATCCTTCTTGCTGAGCGATCGACCGAACTTATATCGGATGCCCGAACAATCGAGTTTTCTCGCGGAATCGATCCCCGCCGCCCGATGAAACGCTGACAAATTCTCGTCCCCGATAATGTTCGCGTGGCCCTTCGTCTTCCCTGCCACTCCTACGTGGAGAATTACTCACGGCACGCATTACCCGACAGTGAAATCGCTTCACACCTTACGAACACGATTCTTTATCGATTCCGAACTCACGATACAGTGAGTTAGCTTAGATACAGTGTTTTAGCGAACTTTATTATATATTTTATTATCAATATTTTATCGACTAGATCACGTGGTCCAAATTATCATTTTTGTAGAGCATAGAATGTTCTTTTCTACTGGTTTTACCACAACAGGTTTTTCCTATTGGTCCGACCATGACAGATCTTTTCCACTGGTCCGACCACGACAGGTTTTTTCTACTGGTCTGACTTTCTGCAGTCTTTTCTACTGTTCCGACATTCTGCAGTCTTCTCTACTGGTCCAACTTTGTGCAGTCATTTCTACTGGTCTGATTATAAGCAGCCTTCTTCCACTAGTTTGACATAATCTGAAACTATCTACTTGTCCAACCATAGAAAAAAATATGTACTTGTCTGTGACCCCGCACAGAAAATGTAACCAATTGATTACATACAGTTCTTTTCTACTTCTACAACTGCACTTGAATTCATCTATTTGTTTCCTATCAAATTTCCTACCAGCCCGACCATTGGAATGTTCTACTTGTTTTCTTACAAACAAATAGATGGAATGAGATTGTTGGTGAATGATTGCTCGAAGAAACTCATAGAGGCTTCATTAGATTATTTATGCATTTATCAATGTGGTATTTCTCTCGATCTAATTCGAATGTTTTTTTCGGAATCGGTGTCGAATTTCCAACCGGAATTGAATTAAAGGTTAACTGACTATAGTTGGTTTATTGGACGCGTGCTCGGCCGAGCGAATTGACGGCTAAAAAATTTAAGTCACCGACCGCGGTCCGGCATGGCCGTTTTTTTCGTTAATAATCGTTTCGCGTTGTTGTCGAGCCGAACGTTTCCGCGTTTCCGCTGACTGGGCGCTCGCCGCCGCCCACGCTGCTGACTTGGTGTTATTATTCTCCGTGAAAATTCTGATTTATTTGTCGATCTGGATTTTAATAGCCCTTTTATAACAATCAACTATTCCGGCTCAATGGCTCGCAGCCGAATTGAATTATTCCCGTTCTGTTTCTGTATTTTTCGCTCTCGGCTCCCTCAGGCCCCCCCCTTTCCGCCTAATAACTAATTCTTCGCGTGTCATCAATTTTTTATGAGCTGTTTTACCGTTCGCCGCGATCATTCGGCTTCGTGTCGCTCGATTGTCGTCACCGTGGGTCCCGGCGTTTTTATGAATTTTTCACCGGTCGAACGTTCCCCGGGATGTGTTTCAATGAAATTCAATCGAGTCGGCCGGTCGCGTTTTATCCGTCGAGATCGCCGCCGGAGAAATGAAAATTCTGCTTGACTCGGGGCCCGAGAAAGTTGTCTGGTATAATAGCGATTTGCATAAACATCCGCTCTAATTATTAGACTGCGAGCGTGTATGCAGATCGCCGCGCCGGTTTCATTGGTTATTTTATGGAAATCGGAAAACGGGAGAAATTTCTTTGTTCTCCCGGGAAGTTTCTTCCGCTGAAATTAAAATAATGGCGGCTCCGCGTTCTCCGTGATTTTGTGCTCCAACACCTTCCGCAATTCTTTCTATAACACTCTGTCCGCCCAGATTTTCCATGATTTTGGGGAATCCTCGCTTTAATAATTGACTCATCGATTAATTGGTTTTCCAGAGAAATGCTACAGAGATCTCTGTGCTGTGTGCAAGGTGTCTCGTTATTACCAATCAACATGTACAGTAATTTCTTCAACAATTTTTGGAGGTCGAAATAGAGACCGGCAGATCTGAGAATACTAAGTCGCGATTTTTCGAGTCTCGCGGTTCGGTTTTGTAAAAACTCGAGGCCGTCGCAAAAAGGCAACCGCAAGCATGCCGGTGTACATTAATATTAATACATAGTGATGCTGGAATAAAAATGATGACTTAACTTTTCTATTTCTAATTTTTGGCCACGATTCGAAGGCAATTCGGAGGCCACATGCCACAATTCGAAAGCAATTCGGAGGCCACATACCATAATTCGAATGCAATTCGGAGGCCACACGACACGATTCGAAAGTAATTCGGAGGCCACATGCCACAATTCGAAGGCAATTCGGAGGCCATATGACACGATTCGAAGGCAATTCGGAGGCCACATGACACGATTCGAAAGCAATTCGGAGGCCACATACCATAATTCGAATGCAATTCGGAGGCCACACGACACGATTCGAAAGTAATTCGGAGGCCACATGCAACAATTCGAAGGCAATTCGGAGGCCATATGACACGATTCGAAAGCAATTCGGAGGCCACATGCCACAATTCGAAGGCCATATGCCATAATTCGAATGCAATTCGGAGGCCACACGACACGATTCGAAAGTAATTCGGAGGCCACATGCCACAGTTCGAAGGCAATTCGGAGGCCATATGACACGATTCGAAAGCAATTCGGAGGCCACATGCCACAATTCGAAGGCCACATGCCATAATTCGAAGGCAATTCGAAGGCCACATGACACGATTCGAAAGTAATTCGGAGGCCACATGCCACAATTCGAAGGTAATTCGGAGGCCATATGACACGATTCGAAAGCAATTCGAAGGCCACATGCCACAATTCGAAGGCAATTCGGAGGCCACATGACACGATTCGAAGGCAATTCGCGCTCAGATTGTGCACAAAAATGGACAATTTGGGAAGAGGAAATATGATGTATTTGAACTTTGCGTCTCGTTTTTATAGTTGTTGATAATCGGTAGCTATAAAATCGAGTCACAAGACTCGAATAATCGCATCTCGTCTTCCCAAATTGTCCATTTTTATGCGCAATTTGAGCGCGAATTACCGAGAAATTACTGTACCTTGTAGCTCCGCGGGTTTTCAGACCATTTTATATTGCTTGGCCGACTCCGTCGACCCTTAACGTCGACGTAACAAAATTACACAGGCGTAGGACTAGCACTTTGTTTCTCATTCAATTTCATCAACGATCAACGTACTGTACACTTCGTACACAATTGGATCAATTCAACCATAAATTACACAGTATAATTGCTATCGGTAATTGTAAATCCACTCACTTTATCTCATATTTTCAGCACATTTTTCCCGGTATCCCTGCATAATAGTAAATCTGCTCTCGTTTACTATACACGCGCGCGTGTAGTTTTCCCGGACGAATCCATTAACTTTTCCAGGCCGTTCGGCGGAATCACTATGCCGCACGCGGTGGATATGTTCCCCAAACACCGGCGCCCGGGCACAACAATCGGTTCACCAGGCTCGCATAATCGTTCGCGGTCCCGTTTTTCACGGCGCCCACTATCGTTTTATTCGTTCCATTTTTTTTTCGGTTTCTCCTGTCGATGCAAATGGCGGTTCTCACCGATGCGGAGCGCGGTCCGCGATCGACGTAAATATTAGCCGGTAATCCGGGATCGGGTTTGACATTAAAAATTCATGGCGATGGCCGCAGCGGCGGCGGCCGCGTGTATTTCACGGGCCATCGGCAGGAATATTTTCCGCGGGATGCGCGGTCTCGCCAGAATATGCGAAAAAAAGGACACGGGAGAATCGAGGGAACGATTCCAGGCAGCGAGTTTATCCCGAAATCCTCGGATAAATTGAGTGACACCGGCTGCGACTTTGTTCTTGGGAATTGTTTAGCAAGTTTATGGTTGTGCCGTGTCGCCCGAGTCTCGCAACTTCGCCGGAATTTTCTAATCCCGGCGGAACTCTGTCGGGCCTACTGGAAAGTTCTGCACAGTTTCGAAGTTCACAGAAGCCGGGACTGGATGCTTTTCTGATTTTAAAGTGTAACATAATTTTTTAACTGACTTCTTTATGATCGATGTATCGAATCTGATTCGAAAAAAAATATTGTAGTGCGAGGGAATAAAGGTTCGAATGGTAGTTTTTAGAAAGAACAAAAAGAAGATATATTTATTAATGAAAAATTGTTAACACTGTACTTTTTGCATGACACTCACACAGGTCCTGCTCTTTCTCTCGATCTTCCTTTCGTACTCGTTCATATTCTTTGAAATGAAGATGTATAAGCATACATATACATATATAACTCGAGGTGCAACATATATCGTGTAGTACTATATTATATAATATATAATAATAATGCATAATATAATGCAAAATATATTATTATTATATAATATATATTATACTATATATTATATATTATATATTATTATTATATAATATATATTATACTATATATTATATATTATATATTATATAATATATAATATATAATATATAATATATTTTGCATTATATTATATATGTAGGAGCAACAGCACCTATACAATAAGATAATAACATAACAATATAAAAATATAACATAATAGCAACAAATATAATAATTATATTATATTTGTTGTTATAATCGCCAAGTGTTTACCTGCTATCAAACTATACCGTGGATGTTCAAGCAGAATTAAAATTCTTCTCGTTTTCCTCGCATTTTTCAAATTCATTTTTCAATTTCAATCGATTCAAATTCGGATCAAATTCGTTTTGATCGAGATAATATAAATTCGATGTAAATTCGACAGCTAGAAAATTCGAGTTTAAACGGAACCGTGAAAATAGCCTATCGAGTGAATTTTAAGCGCGAGTTTTAGGGTTAGGTGCGACCTTTCTTGAAGATTGCTACCTTCCGTTTACGGCCCGATTCATCGGATTCTTTTAAAAAGTTAATACCCACGAACGCACGCGGAAATACGCACACGCGTGTTCTACGTATTTGAGCAGCGAGTGTAAAAAAAAAAGTTTACGATCTGTTAAAACGTGGTATCCGCTGCCTCGGCGCCGAGTAATCTGCACTGTAAAAATTTACGATCGTTCACGCCCCCCGAATTTCTCTTCGGCTGTTCGTTCGAAAGGGCGGCCGGGCTTGCGCGTTTCAGGAACATCGAATGCATCTCAACTGAAATTCGACGCTTCTCCCTCGAATTTCGACTGCAGCACGTTTAGAGGAGTCTCGAATAGATTCTGCCTAAAATTATTTCTAGTCAGACTTTAGATACAGACTGGTCTCTGAAAAATTAACACTTATCACTCCACTCGACAGTAATGCTGTCAAGCTTTAAGCAAGCGTTCCAGCGTTCTATAAAATTCTTGGAGTGATGAGGGTTAACTTACATAATTTTTATATTCTTGAATTACTGGAAATGTTATTAACATATCGCTGTTCTAATTCAATGTTGAGACATTTGAAGAAAAAACCTGATTTAGGGATATTCTACTATTTTATGCTAAATATCATTATCTGGACAATGCAATACTGACATATCTTTAATTGTACAAGGCAAAAGCATTAACCACTATATTCTACTGTTCCATTTCTACGTTCTTTGTGCATATCTGGAGGAATATTGAGATATTAAAATATCTATCTTTATATAGATCATTTTATTATATTTATTTATATTTATATTTATTTTATTTTATTTTTGTTTAATATACATTAGCACAAAATTTAGTGAAGATAATATATCATCATTTACGAAAACCAAATTATTATTTGGAAAATTAAACTTTAAATGCTTTTTCCTTTAAACTTAATTATTTAGACATACATGTCTCAGTATTGAATTAAGGCACCAAAATATACAGATTTGTTCCAATTCAGACTCTCTTTGAAATCGCAACGAAATCCGATGTTTTAGCAAAAAAATAAGAAAGCTCATAGCTCATTTCAATGAAAAGAACCGTCAAAACATTACGAGCGAATGAATTCTCGGCTGAATGCTTAATTTATTAAATAATACAGAAAGCGAAGTACATTTTCGTTCGAGGATAATTCTTGCGCATAAATCAAGCGCAGAAAAGGATTACGGATTCAACGTTAGCTTCACGACTTTATTTACCTCCGACGACTAAGCTGCAATTCATTGCTGTTCGCGATTGAAGACATGAGATTTGAAGTTCTTTTTTTCTGTCCGGCGGCGAACAATGCTCGTTAAAATTGCTCAAGAGTCCGCTGACGATAATTCCGCGGGCTGAAGTGTGTCCAGATGGAAAGCTGTTTTCCGCGAAGCGCTGGCTGACCACGACAATGGTCCCCCCCGTTCATTTTGCACGTGCATACGTCATGGAAATGTCATTTGCAGCGTTCGCGTAGTACGTGCGTCGGCCGGTGTATTATGTAATTCAGTGCTCGCAACCGGGTCACATGAGTTACTGTTCCATGAGTATCTGGTCGCGAAACCGGCCAAACCGGCCGCGCTAATTACAACGCAAACCGGCGCATAATCAAACAGGTAACGGGAACGCCGAGTGGTCCGTTGACATATTATTAAACACTTAAGATCGCTTCCGGTCGTTCTGAATAGGACGGTTCGCTCTGTGTTCCGGTCCGGGCTTGTTAATCGAGATCGGCTTCCGGTCGACAAGTTTTTGGTTGACGTATGTTGCAAAATTTTGTTTAACACGTTGACTGCCGCGTCGCCCGTATTCGGGTGACAGCAAAAGTTCTCATCAGGCCACGTCACCCGTAATTCGGGTGACGCTGATTTGACTACTTACAAAGGATTTCCGAAAATATTTCGACAAATATTCTACAGGAGGTAATGAAACTATTGAATTCTTATAAAAATGGTTTATTAAAAAAATTATTCGCAGTGTATAACATTAAAACATTCTCTGCAAGGTTGAGGTTGATCAGGACAGCTTGGACAAAAAGTTGTTTGTTTTTTCAGATATGCTCGTGCCTCTGATCGGTCCATTTCGTATCTTTTATTTGAACTGTAGCTTCCTCAGTATCAACAACATTTCTTTCTTCTTCCATGACCAATTCTCTCGTAAAATCTCGTCAATAGTATCTTCATAACATTCATTATCACTAAGATTATATTTATCAGTATCCAAATCCGATCTCTTTTCATTATTGAAAAAAAATAAGGGCAGAGATTTTAAGTTATACCATTCGGTACTCGGCAAAGATTCCAACTGTTCATGCAGGCACGGGTGGCCTGTAGGAGATTTTGTTGTAAATACGCGTGGCAGTCAACGTGTTAATTAACGGTGAATCTACTATGGCCATCGTTTTCACCGGTTTCACGCTTTATCTTTTAGTAATTGTCCCAGTTATGACGTCTCATGCGAAATGATCGAATAAACTTCTTAATTCAACCGTTAATAAAAATAACGAAGAGACTAAATAAATACAGTCTCGTTATTCTGATTAAGAAACAGGCGTTTGCCGTTTTTACTGGTCGGTAGGTTTAGCGTTAACTTTGCGTTATTATTTCGATGCATTATTGTCAATCATTTGTAACGGTACAGGATCGATTCTTGTTCAGACAAGTGAAACACGATACGCATTGGTCAGACAATTAGAACCAGTCCATCTTGGTCTGGTTAGGGGAATACGATCGTCCATGTCAGACGAGCATAATGAGATAGTTACTGTTTGACAAATAGAAGGAGTTAAAGCCGTGCAAGAGCAGAAAGAGATAATTACAGACGGAGCAGAGCTAGAACGAGGATGACAATTGTCAAATAAGCAGACCGAGACATTTATAGTTACGCCAGTGAAACAAGACTGTTGGTTGTGAAACAACGGTTACCGTCAAATATTTAAGATATGTGATTATCTGTCAACAGACAAAAGGGAAAAGACAGTTGTTGGTGAATAAGTGGAATAAGACTATCAGTGTTGAACAAGTTGAACAAGACTATCATTATCGTACAAGTCGAACAAGACTATCATCGTTGAACAAGTTGAACAAGACTATCATTATCGAATAAGTCGAACAAGACTATCATTGTTGAACAAGTCGAACAAGACTATCATTCTTGAACAAGTCGAAGAATACTATCATCGTTGAACAAGTCGAAGAATACTATCATCGTTGAACAAGTCAAATAAGACTATCATGGTTGAACAAGTCGAACAAGACTATCATTGTTGAACAAGTGGAACAAGATTATCAATGTTGGAAAAGTAGAACAAGATTATCAATATTGAACAAGTCGAAGTAGACTATCATTGTTGAAGAAGCGGAACATGACTGTCATTGTTGGAAAAGTAGAACAAGATTATCATTATTGAACAAGTCGAAGAATACTATCATCGTTGAACAAGTCGAAGAATACTATCATCGTTGAACAAGTCAAATAAGACTATCATGGTTGAACAAGTCGAACAAGACTATCATTGTTGAACAAGTGGAACAAGATTATCAATGTTGGAAAAGTAGAACAAGATTATCAATATTGAACAAGTCGAAGTAGACTATCATTGTTGAAGAAGCGGAACATGACTGTCATTGTTGGAAAAGTAGAACAAGATTATCATTATTGAACAAGTCGAAGAAGACTATCATTGTCGAACAAGTCGAACAAGACTATCATTATCGAACAAGTCGAACAAGACTATCATTCTTGAACAAGTCGAAGAATACTATCATCGTTGAACAAGTCGAACAAGACTATCATGGTTGAACAAGTCGAAGAAGACTATCATTGTTGAACAAGTCGAACAAGACTATCATTGTTGAACAAGTGGAACAAGATTATCAATGTTGGAAAAGTAGAACAAGATTATCAATATTGAATAAGTCGAAGTAGACTATCATTGTTGAAGAAGCGGAACATGACTGTCATTGTTGGAAAAGTAGAACAAGATTATCATTATTGAACAAGTCGAAGAAGACTATCATTGTCGAACAAGTCGAACAAGACTATCATTGTTGAACAAGTCGAACAAGACTATCATTGTTGAACAAGTGGAACAAGATTATCAATGTTGGAAAAGTAGAACAAGATTATCAATATTGAACAAGTCGAAGAAGACTATCATTGTTGAAGAAGCGGAACATGACTGTCATTGTTGGAAAAGTAGAACAAGATTATCATTATTGAACAAGTCGAAGAAGACTATCATTGTCGAACAAGTCGAACAAGACTATCATTATCGAACAAGTCGAACAAGACTACTATTCTTGAACAAGCGGAACAAGACTATCATTGTCGAACAAGTGGAACGAGATTATCAATATTATATAAGTCAAACGAGACTATCACCGTTGAACAAGCGGAACGAGACTACCATGGTTTGATAAGTAAATCAGTTATCAATCAGACCAGCGAGGCAAACCAGATCATAAGTAGAATAAGACAATCGCACACGGACAAGTGGAGTATCTAGGAAAGAACATGTCAGGCAAGTGGAACAGAGTCGCCCATAGGTCAGGCGAACGTAACACAGCGTTGGTATCGCATGAATGGAATGAATACAGTCCCCTTGGCCGTTTATATTCTGGAAAAATGTATCACCTCGCCTAATAGAATTCGCGGACTATAATGCATTTCGCGGTATCAACGGAATCGATCTAGCACAGATTTAAGTGAAATATCGCGGGACTCGCGTTCGCATTTAAGTGTGCCATTTCGCAGCAGTTGTCGGAGACCGGAAGCGGCGAACGTTTGCAGGTGGCCCCCGACGTCAATCGAACAGCGGTGAAAAAGGTCCGGGCGCCTCGCGATATCTTCAAATTTCTTGGTAACCTTAAGGACAGAATAAACTGCGACATCCATAGGAAGAAACATAAATTCTCCGCGGCGTACGGCCCGGTAACTTCGAACTTTCCTCGCACGTAGTTTCGCGCGGCTCCGACGGAACTTTTCAAGCCCCGAAAGACGTATCGCGGGTATCGCTGTACATGCTCGCATGGAAAGCTCTCCCTTCCTTTTTTCCATCCAGTTTTACCGCGCACAGCCAGCGGAAAGATAACGCCCAGCGAGGGAATTTAAATGTGAACAATGCTCCGGGAATTAGCATAAGCGCATCGATCTTACCGCGTCGGCAGCTCGCGTCCTCGTAAGAAAGTTTCGTGAAAAAGGGACGCCGCGACGACGCGGTCTCCTTATTTCCGCGGAACAGTCTCCCTTTGCGGTGCCGACTATGGAAATCTATGGGAATTAAATTTAAGCGCGGAAAGCGGAATTTCAGAGGCAAGTCGCTGCCTCGACTTAGATTGGCTGGACGATATCGAGCCGACGCGACTTTCAGATTTTATGTCAGACCCGAAGCAATACGTGTGAATCGATCTTGGGCGATCATGTAATAAGTTAATGCAGCGAGTGGCGGTGGTAGGGGCGGAAATTGATCAGACAAATGGAATCGCCGACGGAGACCGTTTCGTCGGAACGAGGACTCGTGCGGTCGTTCCCGCGCGGTGTCCAGGGGCAGTTTAACGCTCGTCAAGTACATTTATCCCGGTAATGTTATGGCCAAGTGGCGTATATCCCGCGTGCTGTACACAAGGCGACGAAGTTTCTGCGGGTTCCGAGCCCGTCGCGGTTTCGCGAAGTAGTTGCCAGTCGAACTCGGCCGACTTCAAGGTAGCCGGCGGGTTACACCGCGCGAAATAAACCCGGGACGTCGGCGCTCTGAAGCGGCCATTACAGGATCACGTTAATTACACCAGCACTTAACGCGCCGCCGTGGAAATTAACGCGGGCTTTCCGTGATACGTTCTTTTCGTCGAGCGACGTTCTTGTTTGCGCGGAAGCATCGATCCTGTTCGCTCAGAATTTCCTCTGTTTTTCTTCGTTTTCTTGCCGCGGCGTGGCCGCCGCAACGACGACTGTGCAGTTTCTGTCGGACTAGAAAATTCCTCGTTTTCGAACGAACGCTAACTGTTGATTCGGCGAACGATAATATTCACAGACCGGCGCGCGGACGCCACACAGTGGTTCCAATCGATGAATTAGCTGTACCGACGATTTCAACAATGCTTCGAGACGTGAATACTACTTTACATAGCTCGTTGTATTCGTCTTCACGTCAGCTATAATATTGTTAAACGAATAACATATAGTGACAATTAAAAAATCAAGGTGACTTTAATTTTTTATTCAAAAAAATAAATTTTTTTAATTTTTTATATTGAACTTTATAGAGGATCGAGTACTAATTAATTTTTGTTCGAAACATTCTTTTGCCAAAGCACCCGAGACGATTGAAAATTTGCGATAACGTGGGAATAACGAATGATATTTGTCAACTGTTCTCCCGTACTTAAGAATGCTGTTATCCATAAGAAATATCGGCTACAATTTATTCAAAAATTAATATTGAATTGACTGAGGAGTGTCGTCAACGTTCGTGCACTGTCCGCCATGGCGATTCGCGTTTTTCCATTGACCCTCGTTCGACGAAGCTTGTCGACGAGCATTTACGGCGAACGGAACGGAATTATGGATCTTCCATGAGATTTTATAACAGGCCCGTTCACGCGTTTACGATCGTCCACCTTGTTTCGCAATCTTCCGCGTACCGCGCGCTTTCTTCCGTGGAACGGATTCGAGGAGGCTGCACCTGTAAATTGCTTGAGAAGAGGGCGGCGGATGGCTGAAGGAAAGATCGGTTTATGAGGGAAGTTCGCGCGCCCCTCATCTCCCACGGGAGGGGGGAGGGGGGAAGCGCAGATTTTACGATCGTCCGAGTGTGTATTAATTAAACGGTAATCGAGTTGCTGAACTATAACTCTACAGTCGACGCCTCGCGCGCGGCGGATCTGAAAAATGAAGATTTCATGACGCGAGCCGACGCGGGATAAATAACAACCTTGCTAACTTCGGAAAATTAACAGCAGCCGTGTTTCCGCGTTCGAAGCTGTTAACTCGGCGATCTTTTAATTTTAAACCAACCAAGGAAACGGCAGAACACGGTTTGTAACAGTATGGGAGGATGTAATACTCAAACGGTGCAAGTTCGTTGGATAAATAAGAAGATCGAGTGTTTTCGAAAGTTTAAAGGAAAGCATAATTGATTCGAATGTATACTGGATGAAATTTATTCAGATTTCGAAGTCAACATTAGGTTCAGTGAAAGATTCAAGGCCTGCTTAAGGGAGGGTCATTTTGTATTCATGTAAGAAATAGTGTTTTAAAATAGATATTATTTATTTTATAAAGAGAGAAATATTATATTTTATGTTCATGGTATATTTATTTATACAATACTGTTATATAATACATTTAGGTACCAATTGATGCAAAAATAAGATTTAAAAAATGTATAAAAGAACATTGCTACGTCAAAGATGCATGCTTTAAATCCTCTGGACATTTTTTGATCCTCCCTTAAGCATCCTAGGATTAAGGAATTTGTTGAAAGTGTGGACGGATGATTTTTATTTCAACCTCGGCTAATTATAAATTGCACATACAAGTAAATTATACGTTGAATGTTTGGGCAAGCGGAATAACGATTATTCGGAGCTAAATAGGTTAATAGAATGTGTCCCATGTTGTGCTAGACAAGTGGAATAGGATGTAATAAATCGGACATATGGTTCAGGTTTATGTACAAATAGAATAAGGTCAAATAATACTTAAAGGTCATACGTCAGTGCTATTTAGGAAAATTCTATCTACAACAGTCAGTGAAACGAGCGCACCAATGACCCCAGCCAGACAATTAAAATGCGTATTTTAAACCTAACTATTCTTATTCTGCGAATTAAAATCGATTATCTGTTGCACTTAAAATCATCAGTTAGAATGGGTGAACTAGGATGGACTTGTACACTCGTTGTGCGGTGGAATACTTCTTTATTCTTTCGCGGACTTTGTCTTTTGACGAGTCGCGGTGCAGTTCTGAGCTTCGTTTTTTTACTCGCCGTTTGTCCTGGTAAAATTCTTGAACAACCCTGATTGGCTAACACCACGCGTTGGGCCTTCCCAATCAGCGTTGTTCATTTTGCCCTTTTTACCGCCTGTCCCTTACGCTCTTTGCGTATTTTCGGGACGGCGTGGTAATCGGAGGGGATAATGAGCTGTACGTAATAACGTGTGGAACTTTTCCTCCGTGTCACCCGCGTCGGACCACATGGCCCTTGGGTCGCTGGGTCCGCTTCGAGTACCCTTCGGAAACTCTCTTAACCCTTTCGCTGCGAACGACGGATATATCCGTCATCCATATGAACACTCGCGGAGCCGAATGCCGGATATATCCGACATCCACATGATCGCCCTCTGGGGACGAACGCCGGATATATCCGACATGCTGGTATTGCGTGAATCTTTTGACGAAACAAACAGACGACAGTCCGAAATAAACGACACACCATTCAAGTTATATTTGTTCTACCTGCATTTCCCATTATTATTGTGTTACATGTCATAAAGGGATAGAAAATCGAAAGTACTAACTTTAGGACTAATTATTATGTATTATGTTTTGTATTATGAATATTATGTTTTATTTTATTACTGTATATTATATATTATTTCTTCACTTTTTCCATTGTTAATGAAACTTTTTTTACCTATTAAATAACTTTATACCTTATGCAGAAATTATAACTATATTGTTTTAAAGAAAAATCCCTTTTCTTCCCAAATACACTATCCACGCGCAATGTGCACAATTTCGGCGGGTGGTTCCGTTCAGGAGGGGCGCTACGGCGGACTGAACCGCCGTAGCGAAAGGGTTAATTTATGACAGTCTCCGTTAGCTAAAAAAACTCTATTGCGAACATGCGTTGTCAAGGTTTGGGACTTATCATCTCAAAAATAGCTTCTTCGAAGGAGAGTCATAAATTACGCTGGTCGTTTGCACGAGGACTGAAGTTTCCATTGTGCGCACGACTGGTCGCTACAGAATTATTATTTGTTGAACAGTTGAGATAAGCTTTCTCGAATGAGACAGACTATTTCGAAGTAGAACAAGTCGGCCGATGATCAAGCATATTAATCATCAGAGAGGAACGCAAGCCAGGAAATCTTTTACGTAGCCAATGGAACAAGTGTCCGGGTTTTCCGGAAAATTATCAAATATTAATACCGAGCAACTTTCCTATCGGTCCGCAGAAAGTTACTGCGCTTTCCGGTTGGATCTTTTCAAATGGCTAGAATAGTCGCGCGTTTCGCATTCACCGTCGCGCTGAAAGCCGCGGTTTGATTACTGGACTGAAAAATTCGTCGGCCGGTGTCGTCGTTGTCGCGTGTCCGTCATTGAATGGCCGGGGTCCACGTGAATGCGTGTCCACGCAGCCGTACGTCACGCATCGGTGTAGTAAACGTCACGCAGTGCGTCGGCCATCGCGTTTCGATACGCGGCGATTTTAATCAGCCGCCACGTGCAACGGGGACACCGTTCACCGGCCAGAGATGATTTTGATCAGACCCGTCGTAATGAAGAGCCGGCGTCTTGATCACGCTAATTGGAAAGCGCGGCCGCGTCGCGCCGGCCTCGCGTGCAATTTCATCGGGATAATTAACGCGCGAACGCAAAAACCTCGCCGATAAACAGGAATATAATCGGACCAGGGGATTTTCATCGGCTTCGATGGTTATGGTCGATTCACATCAAACGGGCCAGGCACAGCCGTGGTTGGATCCCCAAAGACAAACCGGTGGATAAATTCGAATTAATTAGCCAGACCAACGGGGAAAAATATAAAGCGATATTCGCTAATTAACTGTTAATACATTGCCCGTCGACCGGTGGCTAATAGTCCTCCGATTCACGGCTCAGAGTCTTTCAATACATTTTTCAATAGCGACGATAACTTCCTCTCTGAGCGTTTCGCGATTTTCGAAAAAACATTCGAACTTAATCGTCCACAGTTGTGGACGATTTCCGGATAACTACGCCGACAGCGAAATTCTTGTTCTACAGTTCTACTATATTTCTATTTAAGTTTCATTTTTTTTTAGATCGTGGGGACTCGCGTGGGACTCATTCTGTAGTATGAGTCACAAATTAGTCCCCACGATTTTTCAGTCCCCTTTGATGGTCCGACAAAAAAATGTTTCCTGCCAAAGTTAATTAGTATTTAACCGAGAAGAAATTGCAATTGTTTCAATTTAGAAACAAATTGTTTTTCGATAAAAAAACAAGCTCACCGTTATATTTCTAAACGAAACTAGGTAATTTTAATTTCATAGTATTATAGGCGACGTCGAGACGAATTCAACGATATACATACATGATAACTTTCAGATCATATTGAAGGAAGAATTGCCACGAATCGATTGTCACAATATTTGGTTCTATAATGAATAAATGAGCATTTGTAATGTTTACGTTCATTTGTCTATGTTTACATACGAGACCTTGGCGTTATGTATCGTCGAATTATTTCAAATGTTGTGTCAATCAATTGGCAATAAATAAAAAAATAAACATATTATTTACAATGCTCTGTGCAGGAGTTTTACTAATTAATGATGACCAGACCGCGGATTTTTATGCGAAATAAAAATTGTTTTCATCGATTGTACAAAACGGACGCGTTAAATAAAGAGGTATCTCTCTTTTTAATAGTCGCAACAAATTGAAAATAGTTTAATAAGATTCTTAACTTCTTCTATCTTCATTACTCTGTATTTAAATCACTTAACGTTCCCGTAAATGCATAAAATCCGGAGTCCAATAATGACAACAGTTTTCAACGATAAATACTACATTGTATTTCGATCGTTCTCCGGGAATACGGGTAGGCTCGCAGGAAGCAGGTTTTAATAATATTTCCGACCGATTCCCTTGTCCGAAGATAATCTGTTCGTGTCCGACATGGCTACCAGGATCCTCTTTTTCTCGCTGAGCAGTTCCCATCGATGAATCCGCAGCGTAAGCACTTCTCGAGTTCTCTTGCCTCGGTCGAAAAGAAGCAACTAAGTAAATAGGACCGTAATAAATCCGATTGTTCCTGCCGTCCGAGGCACAATGATCAAGACGGTTCGGATTTAATGTGGGTGACCCGGGAAGACGATGCCGATGCCCGGCGTGTTCCTTAAAAATATCCCATTATTTACGATTGCTTCTTTAGTCCGTAGCTATCGCAACGGAAAGCGGCATAATGCGATTACCGGTGGGACTAATTCCATTAGCGTCGACGTTCGAAAGAAAACATTCGCGATAATGGAAGGGAAGACTGAAACTCTGTATCTGATAACAATAATTATAATTTGTCCAGATTATAGAATTGTCTCACTTCTAACTTTTGTTTCGAACATTTTTATATGGAAGGGACGGTTTTCGAAACATTTATGTGGCAGATCTTGGCGGATCACCCTGTGCAAATAGACAGATAGATTTACAGATTATTAGATAATTAGATAATATTAGATATATAATTCATTTACGGAAAATCACGCTGTTACACCGGCCATTCTGTGTAATGCAAACTCGGGTATAGAAATTTCTCTCGGAAATGTCAAATTTCGGGTTACTGTGAATTTCCCTGCGCTAGTCCTACGCCTATGTAATCTATGCTACGTAATTTAGCCTTCGAATTGTCTTCGAATCGTGGCATGTGGCCTCCGAATCGTGACAAGTGGCCTCCGAATTGCCTTCGAATTGTGGCATGTGGCCTCCGAATTGCCTTCGAATCGTGGCCAAAAATTAGAAATAAAAAAGTTAACTCATCGTTTTTATTCTAGCATTACTATGTACTCACATTAATGTACACCGGCATGCTGGCCGCTGTCTTTTTTCTGTGCCATTTGCCCCGAGTTTCTACAAAAACGAGCCGCAAGGCTCGAAGAATCACGGCTTAGTATTCCAAGATCTGTCGGTTTCAATCCCGACCTCCGTTCATTTTTGGGAGAAATTACTGTACTTTGCTAGATGAACGATAAGGACTAAAATTTCGAGCAGATCAGACCGTTCGATCGACGTTCATTTCGAAAACTACTGTCCCTGATCCAATAAATTTGACAAGGGTCCGACCGTCTCGTGCCAGTGTACAAAGAAAGAAATTAAACGGGCCCGTCAATCGGATCTAATTTGTCCGATGGGGCGAAATCAATTTGGAAGAGTGTCTAATTAGTTTCAGTTCCCCTCGAGTGTCCGACGCAGGATCTAACTCTCGGAGCTTCGGCGTTTTTAATCCTCCTTCCCCGTTGAAGATGATAAGATTCCGTGATCCGGTCCGAACGCCGAAGTTCCGGCGTAAGAAACGGATCTCGAAAAAATCCGTCACTCACTGCCGGCCGGACTGACACCGTTCCCATCGTTAAACACGATTACGCGAGCGCCGGAGTGCTGCGGGCAAAAACCGGAGGAAGACGAATGAACGAAGATCGCGGCGCGATTATCCGAGAAGGGATAAGGGTGACCGCGACGTGAACTGATCCCCGGCCGCGCGGAGGAAGAAGGACCGAGTCCGATCCAGGCGCCGTGGATCTTCGTAACGTATCGCGGCGGCATCGAGCGATTTAGAGAGAGAAACGAGCGCGCCGGTTAAAAATGTTTCCACCGCGAAGCAGTTCGTTTCCGGAGCTCGTTCCGCGAGTGGTGTGCGAGTATATTCGTGGGAAATGCCGAGCAGCCCCGTGCGCTGCACGAGCGGACCCACCAGCGGCCGGGGGGCGGAGCATTTTTACGGTTCCACGGAATTTCTTGGACGTTGCTTAATTCTTGCCGCCCGAGCAATTGGCCAACGCTCCGGGAGCTCGGTGACCGATGTTGCACTTTGGAAAACGTTTACGGTCTCAGATAATTAGGGCGCAGCGCCGGTACTCCAAGGTTCGGCCGTCGCTGAATTCTACCTTAAAAGCGGAAGAAGTTTTGCGTTTATTCAAGAATTCAGTTGATAAGTCTGCTAAAGGTGGAAATTGTTCGGGTCGAGATGGGAGAACTCTTGGGGCTATAATAAATTGAGATTGCTTCCGCTAGTTGGCTGGATTGGCTGGATTCTGGACTTTATCCTGCGAAGAGACGTAGATCGAGCATTTATATGGTCTGACGTTGTATTGCTAGAAATGAAATTCGAAAAAAACATCTCCTGTATGGTCAAGTCGGTAGTGAAACAGAAATGCTTTTTTATAGTCAGCTGAAGTAGAAATGGTTTCTGTGATTCGACAAGTATAACATTTCAATGATCAGGCTGGTAGGACATTTCTCATGTGATCAGATAAGTAGAAAAATCTAAATATGATTGTACAAGTAGAAAAATACTGTAAGTAATAAATTAGTGAATATTTCTGTGCGCGGTCAGACATGTATATTTTTCTTTTTATAGCTGAACAAGTAGACAAATTCAGATTTGGTCAGACCATAGGAAAAGGCTGCATATAATCAGACCAGTAGAAAACACTGCATTTAATCAGACCAGTAGAAAAGAGTGAGCAAAGTCAGACCAGTAGAAAAGACTGCATATAGTAGTAGTAGAAAGACCTGTCGTGGTCAGACCAGTAGCAAGGGCCTTTCGTGGTCAGACCAGTAGAAAAGACCTGCCGTGGTCAGACCAGTAGAAAGGATCTGTCATGGTCAGACCAGTAGCAAGGGTCTGTCGTGGTCAGACCAGTAGAAAAGACCTGTTTTGGTAAGACCAGTAGCAAGGGTCTGTCGTGGTCAGACCAGTAGGAAAGACCTGTCGTGGTCAGACCAGTGGAAAGGACCTGTCCTGGTCAGACCAGTGGAAAGGACCTGTCGTGGTCAGGCAAGTGGAAAGGACCTGTCGTGGTCAGGCAAGTGGAAAATTCGACACGTGTTCAGAACAGTAGAAAATACGGCACGCGGTCAGACCAGCAGAAAAGACCGGGCAGAGCAGAAAAAACCGTACATAACCAGACAGATAGAATAAACGCCGTGAGTGGTCATACTCGTGGCATAATGGTCCCTTTTATGAGAAGTAGAATGGGGCTCGTTTATGTTCAGACATGTGCTGGAAAGGATTTTTTTACGGTATCTCCCGCGACATAAAAATTGATGTCAGATGTGTAACATGAGAGCAACGTCGAGTGTTTGTTCCGGATGACAGAATATTCGACCGTTGATTTTTCCGAGATTGGGAGGAGCCCTCGTCAGGAACCAGTAGCGAAACTACGCCACTGGGAGCAGATATATGTAGAGCGGCCGGGGGATTTGGCGTCTCTATTCGAAGCGTAAAATCGTCCAGCGGTGCATTTTTATGCCGCCCCTGTAATTTCTCGTCTTTCCGCCGACACTTTCCTGCCAGTTCCTTATTGTTGTACTTTCGTGCGGCCCGATGTTTCGCTAACGTTGCCTCGAGTTACCGGTAACCGTCGTTCCGTTCGCTGCTTTACGAGAGGTATAAGGCGTATCCCGGTTATATGGTGGACATTCTACCATCCGGCTGGCTTTATTTGTCCCTTTTAGAACCGAACGCAACAAATACCGCCGCGGCCGCGAAAGTAATCTCCCATTTTATCGGGCCGCTGCCGGGATCGTCTTTCAAATTCCAATCGGGCCCGTCGAAAAAGTTTAATAAGACGCCCCGCTTTCACCATCACCGCAACGCGACGGAATTGTATCTTACCCTGCGATTCTGAGTCTATTTAAGCTAAATACTTCCGCCTGCTCGCTGCGGAATGGATCTGGATTTTCTCTTGAATCGCATCGGACATTAAATGGCCAACGCGCACTGTGTAAATCGTGTTCTTATAATTGCTAATCACCGTTACAAAACAGACGATTTCTTCTGCTCGCGATTTCCTCCACTATGTCATCCCACGTTCAGTACTTTCTCGTAATAATACTGCTCATACATATTTGCTAATCTATTCGTGTAAATCAAAGGATATATCACCCATAAATAAATAAATAATAATAACAGCGAATAATATTGAAGTCATTTTCACGCGTAAGAAAATTGAAAACTAAGCTGAAAGGATTGTCGGACCCGGTGGATTTCTTGGCAAAAGCGACGGCACCGTTCCGTTCGACGGATCTCCGTGAATTCCAAGTGTGAAATACGTCTTAAAAGGTCAGCCCTTAAGATAGCCAGCGACACAATTCGCCAAGCGTCCCTTCGAGAATGACATTTCGCTTGGTAACAGGGTCACGCGGACGTTAACACCATTCGGAGTGTTATCAAAACCGGCGCGCCGAGAGGCGTCTCGCAATTACATTCCCATGAAAGACGAAAACGCTTGTTAATGTTAATGGAACGAAACCTTGACGTTCTCTCTCTCTCCTCGACAATTTCCCTGTTATTCCGCCGCCTTGGAATCTTTATACCCTGTTCCGCACACAATTACGCCCCGTAAAACGCGTTACGAGCGTCTCTTCGACGTCAATTAATTCGTTATGTTGTACTCGTAAAGGCCGTCATAATTAATAAGCTATCCGCGCGATCCTCGGTACCGTCTACCATGAACACGGTTTTAATGGGATGTACAGAACACTCTCTTATCGATCCGCCAAGAAACGGTATACACACTTCGTTCGCCGAAGAAATCTGCCAATTTTCGTGGAACGACCAACGGTCCCGACGATTCGGAAGTGCTCGTTTTTAATTGGAAACTAGGTAGCCAACGGAAGCTTTATTTATTATAACGTTCGCTCCCTGTCGACACAATTTATTTAATGTTTTCGTTCGCGATTTCGCTTTATTTTACCATTGCGTTAATTCGAAACTAGCGGACACGCTCGACGCGAACAGTTTGGAAGTTAACAAATTAGCGAACATACGGGACGCAATAGAACCGGACGGGTTTATTTCATCGCGAAATTACGCTACATTTGCAGAAAGAAACGCATGACTAAAATTTCATGAAGATCCTTCTTTTTTTCTCCTCGGGGGATATAATATTGGAATGAATCCAAAAGCTATTAACGAGTGTACATCAGCTCTGCTTCTTGTGCTCTTACTCAAATTCGAAGCCGATCGTCGACCGTGAAATATACACCCTATACACTAAATTAGAGTTACGTGTCCTTTTAACTCTCGGACGGCGGCGATTTTCGCAGTTGTACCATTGTTGATGTTATTACAATTATGCAGCTTTATTCGACGATTTTTCGAAACATATTTCTGAGGATATTTCTTGCAGACTTATCAGCCTTTCTGTCGTTTCTGATGTAACAGCGGTTGATCTTATTTAATCGCCAAAAATTGAGTAATTAAGCGAACGATTTAAATATCGAGATAATTCAACCACGTCCGGAAAAATGTCCAAGCTTACAGACCGGATCCTTCGAACCTCGAAAGATCCTTTGAACACTAAAAGACATGCTTTCGCGAACGTGTCGCGAGGTTCCGAGATCGATCAGGTGTCGCTGTCGATGGTCGAAACGGTTCCCCGCGTTTCCGTCGTCGTTGTCTAACTAAACACGGCTGTGAAGGGCCACTCTATTTTCATTGAAAGGTCTCGTTGGCCCACATCGCGGCCTCGATGACATCATTATCGCGGGAAAATGGATCGCGGTCTCACTGTTCGTCGCTAAATCGCGCGAGCGTTTTTGCGAGCGTTGTTCCGCGCCGTGTGCGCGCGGATCTCTCGTTGACGGAGCAGGAGTTACTCGGCGAGGGGTCGCAAAAAAATGAGGAGGGAGCGAGAGCGAGGTAGAAAAAGATGACAGAGCGAGAGAGTGAGAGAGAGAGAGAGAGAGAGAGGGGGAAAGAGAGAGAGAGAGAGAGGAAGAAAGAAAGGAGAGGAAAAAAGGGACGCTCCACTCTTTTGGCGCGCGGAATCTCGCGCAACTCGAAAATGAATGGCACTTCAATCCTCGGGGGCAGGACGAGGGGTCAGGGGCGGGAAATCTCCGCCGCCTGTGCCCGGGCTCCATTGTAAAATGATACAAAGAAGAAGGACAAAGCGAAAGAACGGAGCAGAGATTCTGGCGTGTCGAAACGGACGGAGAAGGAAAAGTGGAAAGACAGGTCGGATAGCGTAGTGTGTCGTGGAGCGGGAGTGACACAGTGAGAGCAAAAGAGAGAAAAACCGTGCGAGAGCACGAGAGAGGGAGCGAGAGAGAGCGCGCGCGAGAAAGAGAGCGCGCGAGAGTGAGAGAGAGAGAGAAGAGGAGAGCAAGAGTGTCGCGTGTCTGTTCAAACACGCTCGCCCCCTCTCGCCTCATCTTTTCGTCCTCTTTGCGTGGCGCGCGAGTACGAGGGACCAACTCGAGGAGAGCACTCCAGCTTCATTGCATAATACATACACGGGACACCGAGTTAAACCGGTGCCGTGTGCGTCCCGAGCGTTCCCCTACACGCTGACATGTCGAGAAGGATCGCTACACCGACCGGGAACGAGACCGACGGTGTTTGGCAGCGGCAGTTTCGCGGGATCCGGTAGCAGCGGTGCGATGCGTTCCGATGCGATGCGACGCGATGATTCGTTGGAAATTCAGTCGGCGTTCGTGGTTCGATGAACCGGCGAATTGATTTCGTTCGCGGTTACATGCGACGCTGAATATGCTTGCATATCGGCGGGGATGACGACTCGTTCCGCTGAACTCGCCCTTTCCCTTCGAACGGTAACGAAGGGAATTATGTCTGTTATGTCTGCCTATTTTTGCGACAGCGAATCGAACGGACACGCTCCAGAAGCGAAGGAGTCGCTGTTGCGAACGATCCTTACGAAGACAGCTTGATTGTTTTTGCGGCTGGAACAGATTATACTGATCTACAGAGAGAATTAAACTGAACAAGTTGTTCTTTTTTAACGTGGTAACGATCACCGGCAGGCGAGCAGATTAACAAGATTGAGAAAGATTTAGAAAGGTCAGCAAGTGGTATAGGGAGGACACTAGTCAGACAAGAAGAAAAAGTGTTCAACTTTGAAGTAGACCCTATTTAAAGGTCCCACGATATTTTTCGATTGCATCTTTCGATTATTTATTAGATGTTTGTACGCCAGAATTCGGCAAAAAAGATTCGTTAGTTATTGTAACTAATTTATAACAATTGGTCAAAAAATAATTGCGCAAAGATAATCTGATTAACGATTGACGATTATATCTCGTCAATTTAATCATGATAAAATTGTTATAATAACTTATAATCGTTATAATCGTTAATCATCGGTCAGCTTACTTTTCGTCCAACTTTGGCGTACGCTTGTGGCCGGGAGTATGTATATATGATCAGAAAATTATTAAAACATTCCTTAAAATACATTCAGGAAACATACACTCGAGTTTGAGAGCTCATAAATTACGTGCGTATTCTTGCAAATTCGTGGACAAATTCGTAGAAGACACAGGAGAACGTCGGTCCAAGGAACGGTAAATGATCGAGATGCAAATGTTTCGCATCCGTTGGTATCGTAAATCGACGGTTTGGTCGGTCCGTTCGTCTCGCAAACTCGATTCTCCAGGACGCGGTTGCAGCGGCTCGGCAATTCGATTATCTTCCGTTCGTCGGAACTGAAGTCCCGACGACTTCCTTTTCCTCACCGCTCGTTTTCTGATTCAGTTGTTTTTTTTCGCCTCCGTTCCATCTTCGTTCAGCGCATCGATCGGTCATCCAGTTTCGGACGCGTCCCAGGAAAACTACCTCGCCGATGTCGATGCATTCGAATCCGTCGGCTCTTCGGTGCGCGTCTTGCGGACGCTTCCCCTGTTTTCCACGGCTAAACGGGTTACTTCCGTAAATGGAAATTTAAGCGAGAACGCGGCAGAAGGGGGAACCGTTTGCCCAGACCGTACAATAGGCGGCCGGAGAAAAAAAGAAACGCGCGATGGACATTGTTCTCCTAATGACTCGGTTTTTGTGGTTCCTACCGCGGCCGACGTTGTCCCGCGGGAATATCTCATCTTCCTGTTTTGCGCCGGCGGAATTTTTCTCCCGCATTCTTTCGTCCTCTAAACAGAAAAATGTTGCAGCGCAAACACTGTCCGGTATCGGATGAATTTACAAGCGAATCTAATTCGGGCTCCGTGACTCGGTGCAAATTGAAGCTTTTGCAAATAGTTCACACTGGTCGGCGAATTCGTTGTTCATCGAGAGATTCAATTTCTTTCCTCAAATTGTGATTTAAACTTCTATTTCGTTACGAAAATTGTATACACTGAATTAATTTGCACTACTGGCCATTTTTTATGCTTCCTTCGTCAGTCTCTAGTCGGGCAAGTAGTATGAAGGTAGTATCTAATCGGATAAGTAGTATGAGTACATTACTAGTCAGATAAGGAGTGTTAAAACTTGTACATAGTCAGACAATAATGAGAGGTCATTTCTAGTCAGACAAGTAGTATGAGTACGTTACTAGTCAGACAAGTAGTGTTGGAACTTGTACATAATCAGACAAATAATGAGAGGTCATTCCTAGTCAGACAAGTAGTATGAGTACGTTACTAGTCAGGCAAGTAGTGTTGGAACTTATACATAGTCAGGCAAATAATGATAGGTCATTCCTAGTCAGACAAGTAGTATTAGGTTAACATATAATCAGATAAACACTATAGTGGGAAAATCTTGGCCAGACAAGCACTATACGAAGAAATTTTGGTCAAACGAATAATACAGTAAACGAAATATGTTTCGTACAAGACAAAAACCTTGATCAGACAGTAATGCTCTTCTCGACGAATTTCAAACCAAAATTCAGCCGCTTAAAATGTACGGCAAAATGTATCCAGCTTCATGAGATACAGAGCTCCATAAAATCTCATCCTCCGAGGAACGATAAAAATGATTCAGCCGCTTCTTCTTCCTCTTGACACGGAATCTGACTTCCGTCGCGGCACAAACAGCCGAAATGCAAATCCGCAGGCGCCAGTCGTTCCGAAACACGCGCCGCGACGAGTGCAGTCACCGGAGATTGTGGAGGATTAAAAGCCAAAGCGGAGGAGGCGGGAAAAGAGGAAAGGGGGGAAAAAGAGGATGGGATCCGTGGTAAGACGATTCTCGTCGGTGCCGCTCCCATCGGCGTTTATCCGGTTTTTAAAGCGGAGGGCCAGCGTCGATATCCGATTCGTGTATCACCGAGGGGATTCGAAAATCAGCCATTAGGATTACGGCACGTGGCGACCGGTTAGAGCGTGTCTATCTCTTCGAAGTCGAAGAAACATCCGGGCCCTGGCTAGCTGGTCCTCCCCGGCGGCACTTTCCGTGCCGAAGCCCGGCTCCGAGAGTGCGGCGAGACATTCGAGCCACGAAGCGATGTACGGGCAAACACGGATTACAATGGCCGTTAGCTTATCCCACCCTTGTGTGCAATAGAAAAGTAGGAAGAAACCTTAAGGGTACCTCGTTCCCTTCGTTCGCTCGACGAACTTTAATGGCTCCCCGGTCTGGAACTTCTTAATGCGTCTATTTTGCGAGGAACTTCAGCCACCGGAGAGCACAGGAGAGAGTCCTATATCGGCCATCGAGGGTATTGCACCGATCGAATCGTTCTGGCCGACCACAATCACCGCTGGGAAAATGTTACGATCGATGCCTGAACCTGATTCGTTTCATGCCTAAGACGAGTCGACCTTTCCCTAGATGTTTACGATCCCACGAATTCCTTTAACGACCGGCTTGTCCAAATTTATGACAGCGACGGAGTTCTACTGAGCGAGGACGAAATAGGTGACAGGGAAACGCAATCGCTGGTTAGACAAGTGGAATATACAGGGTGTCCCAAAAATGTCTCGCAATCCGGAAATGGCGGGTTCCTCGGATCATTTGAAGCAACTTCTTCCTTTACAAAAATGTTCTCCGAGACACCGTTAACGAGTTATTAACGAAAAACGGTGACCAATAAGAATCGAGTACGGTTGACGCGAGGCGGACCAGCCAACCAGCGCACGAAGCCCAGTTCCACTCATTGGTCACTGTTTTTTGTTAATAACTCGTTAACGGTGCCTCGGAGAAAATTTTTGTAAAGGAAAAAGTTGCTTCGAATGACCCGAGGAACCCGCCACTTTCGGATTGCGAGACATTTTTGGGACACCCTGTATATAGTTGAATGATCAGACAAGGAGAATATACAGGGTGTCATTTAACTGGTGGTACAACTGGGATAATGGCTAATTCTACATCAAAACATAAGCCGAAGAAAGAGCACAACATTTTTCATTTAAGGCTTTGTTTTCGGGAGAACTGATTTGGTAATTGTGTAAAGTTTGCGCGGCTTGCGGTATGACGAGAAGTGGAATTAGAGTGTAATGGCTGGACGCGTCGCTTGATTTGTATTCAATAGTATAATTTTTTCGAATACCATACAATCGAGAGTGCGTGGAAATGCACTTGAAATTTTTATACGCCCTCAATAACAATTAAATCGGGTTTCGAATAAAATGAATCTCAATTTAATAATTTTTTATAGGTTTTCTATAAGCCTCCTCAAAGTTTAAATTATTATTTGCATTGCGTATACGTATATGTTTATATACGTACAATAAAAAATGGATACATGATGCATAAATAACTAAAATATATACCAACATACAAACATAATAACATAACAAAAACTCATATATTGATACTCTATAATAATTAATTGAAAAAATGAGTTCACTTAATGAGTTCCCTTAATTACCTGGTCTTCATAACGGTATATCTTATTACTAGACCGCGGATTTTACGCATTTATCACGAAAATGTGGAGTTGCAATTTGAAACAGTAGACAGATTGAAAGTATCTTCTGAGTGGTTTCTGCTTCTTGCGATTGACGAAGAAAATTTTTATTTTGCCTAAAGATCCGCAGTCTACTTATTACACAACTGTCTGAACGAACCAGTATTTTATATTCTAAAACTCTGGAAAGGTTGTAAATCCATCAGAGAACGCAACCGTTCAAAAACTGAAAGTTGCAAAATTGACTCCTTTGCCATGGATCGCTGCACCGCCAGACTGCCGTGCGTCGGCTCTCCGTCGGATCGAGGCAGCCTCGCGTGCGGCATCGATTGCCCTCGAGGCGAACAACAGGGCGGCCGGTGACGGTCTCGCGGGCCACGTGATCGAAGAAAATCCTGCGTGACTGGGCGAGAGGATTTAACGACGCCCGTTTATACCGCGCCTCCGTTAGCCGGCCGGGGCACACAATCCAATTTTTCCGTTCCCCCGGCCCGCGCCGCGCCCCGCGTCCCGCGGATACCGCGGTAATGCGCGTCCCGCCGTCCTTTTCATCCCCGCCTCTTGCCACCTTGATCCTCCGCCGGAGGCAATTACCTATGCAAAGAGGCGAAAAAGTAACGACCGACTAGACGCATCGACGCGACCCACCAGCACCTGGAACGCGCGTCGGAACGACGCCGTTCCCCGGAGCCGATCGACGGTTTAAGCTCGTTGTCTTCCGCCTCTGAACCCCCGCGCCGCTTTCCTCGCACGCCGGGGCCACGGAGGATCGAAAAGAAAAAAAAAAGGAAACGAGAAAAATATCGACCGACCCGGACACCCCGCCCGCGATAAGCTCCCACGTTAATGCCGGTAATCCAGGACTTCTTGGAGGGATCCGGTCTTCGCCGAGTTTTAAAGGGATTTCGTTCGGAAATGAATTATTCCGCCGACTTCGGCCGATGCGAACGCGCCCGTTCTTTTCTTCTATTTACGGTCCTGCGACCGGCTCGGCCGGGCTTTCGGTTTTTAGTCGGCTCTGGGCACCGTGCATGCACGCGCGCCCCAGTATGATAATGCTCGCGGCGACGGTAATACGGGCTTTCTACCGCGGCGTTTCGAATTTTCTTGATTTATCGGGCCCTGGAAGACGGCGTCTTAACGCTTCCGGTCCTAGCGGGACGCATGTGTCTCGTAGATCCGTTATTTTGCAGTAATATGATGTGTCCGACTGTTCACTGGTATTTTTGGTTGGTAACGATGACGATTAGTAAGTACAGCGACCTACTGGAATAGCTTTTATCTAGAACCAGGATTGGGGAAAATAGGTTCTTGAAATAAGAAAGAGACTATGAATATTTTTATCTTCTCACGTGGTACCGAATTTGGCAAATGAACTTTTCTTGAAATAGTAGTTACACATGGAAATAGCATTTCTATTTAACTACCTAATACTCATATATAACTACTGTTTCAAAAATAGTTTATTTGTCAAATCACTTGAGAAGATAAAAATATTTATAGTCCGTTTACTATTTCAAAAATCTATTTTTCCCAATGCCTGTTTAAAAGTGCTTCGTGATCGCAGAGTGACCATGGCAATAATTTCGTTTTACATACGCGAAGTAACAATTTTTCATGATTTTCGCATCATTAGCTTTCAGTTTATGATGCAAAATGATCGTTTCGCATAAACAAGTTCCAAATTATTAGGTTTTTAGAATTACACTTAGTATTACATTCATATTTATTATTAATTTTAATATTATTATATTTAATATTATTATTTTTAATATTATTAATTTTAATTTAATATTGATTTCTAATGGGAAAGTAATTAAAGTATCTCTGGAAAAAGCTCGGATCGAGAGGGTTAATTTTCGAATACTAATTTTACATTTTGGACACCCCTAAATGTTAGAAGCATTCAGCAGATTGTTCGCTTTGTTGCAACGATCACAAAGATCGCTGCACAAATTGCAGATGATACTTAATCAAATATGAAACGATTATTATCTGTTTCGATACAACGCCTTTATTGAAATTTAAATTGTAAAGTATATACTCCGGGAATGAGGAAACGAAGGCGAAGAAAGCCGACTGTAACGTTAGACCGAGCCTTGTTGTTAGAGCCGAACGAATTAGTTCTCGCTCTTACCGCGACGACGGGTATTTTCCGAATGAACCGGGATCGTCTTCCGGCGACAAACAATTAGACCTCCATTCGATTCAAATGACGGCGGATTCCGGATCGCAAGGACTTACCCTGATTCGATTGGCGTTGGAGATTACTGTAAGGGACGTTTATGTAATTCACGGTCCCGTGTTCGTTCCTTAAAGGAACAAGATTGTACTTGGAGCTAGTCCGGAACGAGGTGGAATTAAACCAATGGAATGTTCGGCGGCGTTCAACGGCCATATCCCGTGAACGGAATGATCGTCGAAGACGATGTAATTTCTTGATTAGAAACGAAAGGGGATCTACTGCTTATCGAATCGGCTCCTATAACGTTTAATGCAACCACGAGAAACTTTTATTCTTTAATAATTGACACTACCGGAGATATTGCTTTGGTAAAAGTACAATCGATTTCGGTGTATGTATTTTTTATTATTACTAATTTTGTACTATTCCGAGATCTAAAAAAAAAAACGCTAATAGCATAAGCCAATCATTAATCAGACTTCACGACGTTCTTCTTTTTGATTTTTTTTCATTAAATATGTCAAACTCTTACAAGTTTATTCAGCTACAAATTAGAGATATAGTGAGAAAGCGTAATTATACAGCTTTTAAAGGCAGATGAATAGAATTTTTGCAGTCACGAGTCTGGCAAGTAGTACAAACAACCACGTATCAGGCAACACAATGGAGCAAGTGTTGATCGGATAAGTAGAATAAAAGAAACACAAGTTAGACAACTTGTATATAGTCAGCTGTGTCAGATAAGTGGTATGAGAAAATAATAGATCGGACAGGTAGAATAGAACAACTATAAGTTAAGCAGCTGTCTGTCAGACAAGTGCTATAAGACGATAATAGATCGGACAAGTAGAGTAAGACATCCACAAGTTAAATAAGTAGTATGTAGTCAATTGTGCGTCAGACGAGTGGTATAAGAAAATAATAGATCGGGCAAGTAGAGTAAAACAGCTATAAGTTAGACAGCTGTCTGTCAGACAAGTGGTATAAGGCAATAATAAATCGGGCAAGTAGAGTAGAACATAAATAGTATGTAGTCAATTGTGTCAGACAAGTGATATAAGAAAATAATAGATCGGATAGGTAGAATAGAACAACTATAAGTTAGGCAGCTGTATATGTCAGACAAGTGGTATAAAGCAATAATAAATTGGATAAGTAGAGTAGAACATTCACAAGTTAAATAAGTAGTATGTAGTACGTTGTGTGTCAGACAAGTGGTATACGAAAATAATAGATCGGACAAGTAGAATAAAACAACTATAAGTTAGACACCTGTGTGGCAGACAAGTGGTGTAAGAAAATAATAGATCTGACAGGTAGAATAGAACAACTACAAGTTAAACACGTGGTGTGTCAGACAAGTGGTATAATGTAATAATAGATCGGACGAGTAGAATAGAACATCAGCAAGTTAGACAAGTAGTATGTAGTCAGCTGTGTGTCCGACAAGTGGTATAAGGAAACAAGTAAAGCAAGTAAAATAAGCCAACTACATGAAGAGAACTAATAGTTCAGGTTCAAGAAGTATATTCCGAACAAGTGGATTACGACGATAATTGGTCAGGCAAGTAGAATATGTCTTATCCGCTGTCAAAGAATGTTGAAACAAGTGCAACGAGAAAATGCTCGATTCATTAAATAGAGTAGGAACGACTGCCAGTGGGACAAGTAGCACAGTTTACTATAGCACCGTGCAGCAGCAGCAGAACTGGTCGTCAGTCAAAGAAGAAGAAGAACAAGAGCGATCCGTGCGCCATTCCCGCCACGTCCCGCGCGATACGTAGCTTATGAGAGCGCGTGTGTAAGTCGAATACAAAAGAGCGGCCGAGCAAACGAAGCCCTGAAAAATTGAACAGTAAACAACGGGTTAACCCGTCTTGCCCTTCCAACACGTATGTTACGCCGGGAAACGGCAGAACGTGAAACTCGTTTTCCGCGCATCAAACAACGCCGAGTGCAGCAAACAGAACAGGGTCAGCCAATAAACGGGCCCGTCTACCGTACACGCGGGCTCCTCTGACGGGGCGACATTAATTAATTGCGGTCAGTCAGCAGAAACGACGTCGCGGTCCTATCACCCGGTAAATTACTCGACAGCTTTGACCCTTCGGCCCGGGGACGGCCGATGCCTTCAAGTAATTGAAATTTAAGACGCGAAACGAGCGCATCGGCGACCACTCTGCCGAAATCCCGTCGCCGCGCGGCTTCGACCCGATTCGATCCAATTAGGCGTCGCCTCAAGGGATCGGCTGACTACTATCTCTCTCTCTCTCCCTCTTTTGCTGCGTCTCACTTGCTTTCTCTTTCTCTTTCTCTCTCTCTCTCTCTCCTTGGATCTTCTTCCGACACCATCTAGGCGTAAGGCCCGGCCAGATTCGATTCCGTTTCCGCGTTTCTTTCGTACTTCCTGCCGTCCTCACCCCTCGCCGCCCGTGTTTCTCCCTCTTCCGTCATCCCCTTAAGGAACGAACAAACAGGGACCGCGGTGACGTGAACTACTTTCGAAGAAATTCCAATTCCGTGGTCGACCGAGTGTCAGGATCGAGAGGTTTTCAACGGGAAACGAGTATCGGATGTTCGCCCGGCTTTATAGGTCCCCGAGGATCTATTATTTAACTTACGCCGGCCGGAATTTTACGGTAGGCCTCTCGGTCGGCTCCACCTGTGCTTGGTTATTCAGCTGGAAAAGCGAATCCCTCAATTTTTCTCGTGAATCGTGAAAGTTCTTTTATTTTTATCGGCACCGACAACTTTTTCACTATCACGTAAAATCGCCGATACTGGAAAAGGCTACTCGAATGTGAAGCTCTTTTAAAGGCACGGACGTTCGAGTCAATTTTCATGTACTCTAAACAAGGTTTGTTTCAAAGTATTTTATACTGACGTCTTCTTAATCGAAACGTTCGAATTTGCCATTTTTTCAGGATAATTTTAAATATTTGAAACATCGCGCGCCTTTTACCTTTCAAGCAAAGCTAGAATATTCTATGTACTTCGTAGATTTTGAAATACAATCCCATTTATTTGCTTTCACTTGTTTGAAGATAATTTTTTTTTTTTTTTTTTTTTTTTTTATTCATTTGAAGCTTCATTCTTTAGATGATCAGAAATGTTAAGTTAGGACAATTCGACTAAGGAGGGCAGCATATTTGTTATTATTAGCTGCAACCGACGATCAAATTTTCTGCACGTATATAAATTACCGAGATCTACGAAAGGCATCTTTTCATTTTTTGTTATAGGTTCAGATAAAGAAAAGTTAAAAAGCGGGAATTTTTAAATATCTTTTTGTCATACCAAGTAATAGTAAAATTAAAAAAAAAAGGCATTTTAGTCACTGTCTAACAGGCTAGTCCATGTATCGTCTAAAAATATTCGACTCATTTAAAAGCAGTTTTAAAACAGTTATTGCAGTTCTAAAAAATGTACGAACACTTTTGTGAACTACCGTATGGCCGCCACTCTGTATTCTGTTATCTTGGAAAACTGGTTGATATCGGACGTGTTAAGAATTGATTCACCTGCAGCAGAAATTTTCGGAAGTGCTGGTCGTCGCGCTGGTCGCATCGTGCACACGCGGATCATTCGTTGTGCGTATTAGGCGTGAGACCGGGGCAACTGACGTGCACGTCGACCGCGGCGGTGCTTCGAAATTAACGGGCAGAGAGAGTGAGAGAGGAGGGGAGAGAGAGAGAGAGGAGAGAGAGACAGAGAGACGAGAAAGAGACAGAGAGACGAGAGAAACAGAGAAAGAGAGAGAGAGAAAGAGATAGAGAGAGACAGAGAGACGAGAGAGACACAGAGAAAGAGAGAGAGAGAGAAAAGGAGAGAGAGAGAGAGAGAGAGAGAGCGTAATTATTTGAATGGTCGCGTCGGCGGGCGGCCGGCTCGCTGTTCGACCTACATACCGGCAAAGCAACCGAGCCACCAATCGCGTTGAATTAGCGATCCGGCCTACTTAACAGTGAGCGCCGGCGAACCTGCCGGTTTGCGACTGTTCGCGATACGGCCACGTTCGACACCGGGAATTCGACCTATATCGATTAACGCCGGTGAAAGGATTACAACATCCGAACACGATGGCTCCGCTGATAAATGAATCCTCGATTTCTATGCGATTGTTCTCCTCCTCCTGCTCCTCCTCCACCACCGGCCGGCGAACAGAAACGAACCCATCCGCGATCGCTAATTCAAAGGATATGAAAATCCCGAGGCAGGAACGAAATAAAAATTTCAATAAGCCAGCCTTTTTTTTTTTTTAGTCTTGCTTTTTAAAACCGGCCCGGCGGAAACGGCGAGCGGATTGTCGAGTTTTTCCGAGGGCCGTAATACGCGTCGAAGCGCGGCTTAGGAGAAGAATTAACGATGTTTTACGTTATTTTCGACTCGGACCACGCTAATTGGCCAATTAAACGGCCCATTCAATTGTAACTTCTATGGAATAGTTTTCGCCAGGCTTATCGGATGATTGTGCGGCTCGCGAACGAGCATAATCAGGCTACGCTACAAATAGCTAAATTCATTTAATGAAGGGTTTATTGTACGCCGGAACGGAAACATTGCCGAAGAAACATTGTCTTCAGATTCACTCTGTGTATACTGATTTTTGCAACGCTTTTGACATTGTCGATCACTCCGTTCTCCTAGCCAGTCATCATGCTATACGTCATGCTCATACATCGTCTTTTTCTGTCCTGGATCTTCTCATACTTAACACTTGAACTATCGAACCAATCAAAATGACTGGTTTCGGATTTTTACTTTTACAGTTGCTGACACTATAAAAATATTTCTAGGAGAAATTTTTCGGTACACTTCTTTATTGAAGTATACGATTATAATATAAATCATACGAAGTTTAAATAAATCCAGTCTTGGCATTGTTGTAAAAGTCGCGTTTAGGGCTCGTAATAAAACCGGAATTTCGCGGAATCTTTTTAAAAATTAACGCAGAGTAATAATATATATATATAAATTTCGCAGAATCGACGATCGGTGAAAAGTATTATGGCAAGTCGGAACACCCCGTGCGCCTAATTTACATACATAAACTAAATACGGGTAAAGCAGTCGTGAGAGACCGCAAAAAGTCGGCGGATGCCGGCGATCGGCGTCAGCGGTCGTCCAGCCGTTAAATCAACGCCGGAAGTGCGTTATCGGAACCGCTGATAAAACTGTCCGCGCAGATAACGTTTCATTTCCGGGCTTAATTAAAACTCGGCGAAATATCAGCGGCGCGATGGCTTGCACCTGCCGTCATTTAAATAATTCCGCTGAAACCGCGATGATAGAAAAATCGAATCGTGGTGTTCATTGGAGACTGGGAGGCCGTGGAAACCACTTACCGTACGTTCTTTAATAGGAAGCTTGTCCTGGATACATTCGAGGGAGCTGCGTTCGAGAAATTCGAGCAGCGAAGGGAAGAAGTTATATGTATTATATATACAGGGTGTCCCAGAAATGTCTCGCAATCCGGAAATGGCGGGTTCCTCGGATCAGTTGAAGCAACTTCTTCCTTTACAAAAATTTTCTCCGAGGCACCGTTAACGAGTTATTAACGAAAAACAGTGACCAATAAGAATCGAGTACGGCTGACGCGAGGCGGCCCAGCCAACCAGCGCGCGAAGCCCAGTTCCGCTCATTGGCTCGGTCGCCTCGCGCCAGCTGAGCTCGCCACTCATTGGTCACTGTTTTTCGTTAATAACTCGTTAACGGTGCCTCGGAGAAAATTTTTGTAAAGGAAAAAGTTGCTTCAAATGACCTGAGGAACCCGCCACTTCGGATTGCGAGACATTTTTGGGACACCTTGTATATACATATATCCTATACATATATTGTATATACATATATCATATATATATATATATATATATATCATATATATATATATTGTATATACATATATCATATATATATATATATATATATATATATATATATATATATATATATATATATATATATATATATATAGAGAGAGAGAGAGAGAGAGAGTGATCGTGAAGGAAAACGCATTGACAGTGACACTGACGCGTTAGCGGAGTGTGTTGCGAGAGGACAAGGCGCCGTTGAAAGGAGGAGGCGCGGGGTAAAAGCATAGAGGAACGCGTCCTCTATGGGCCCTTTGCTCCCGCTCATCAGGCTCGCTCCTTTCAACCGATATCAGGTATTTCCTGATTCAAATTTTTCACGCGACGCCGTTCCGTCTAACGACTCCGATCTGGGTCAGCTTTTATTAAAGCTTCGAGTTCCCCTTGCCCGCGCTGCTGCTCCTCTTTTTTCTTCCGAAGCGTTACCACGCCGCCGTACGTTTCGATTTCGGAGATTACACCTGTTGGCTGACTGCCGCATTAGCGTTCTGTTCGGCGAGCATCGTTTCCACGTCGGCCAGCCACGCTGCTCGAAACTCGAGAAATTAAGTTTCGACGTTCTCCCGCCCGCTTCGGGACCGTCCGAGGGAATGCAAATTTTTAAAGATTCGCGTTGAAGTTTGAAGCTGAATTAATGATTTTGTACCGTTCTCTCTTCTGAAAATTAGCTCCGAGCGTCCTAGTTCAGAGCAAAGAAATTCGTGCACGAGGACGTAAAGACATGAAGACAGATTGCAAATTCAATGACTATGTGTGGCTGTACAATTAACGAAATGAATATTAATTTGAAATTGACAGTAATTTCGTAACGCCAGCAGAATTACTCATAATTCCCTGTGGCAATTGATTGTAATCGAACGTTATTATAACAAAAAAAATTGTTCCGAGGGAATGTTGGTTTTCTGGGGGTACACGTACATGTGTCCGAAGCGGCGAGATTGATTAAAGTAACACAAGCCGTCGTCGGGGATGGTTAATAGCAAAAGGAACGAGGAATTCGGGATTCCGAGTAAGGATGGAATGTCATGAATGTGATTTCGAAGCTCCGGAAGTGGGACGAGAGAAGGAGGGAGGCTTGAAAGTACAGTAATGGTTCGTTACCTGTCGAGAATTCTCGCTTTTGAGGTCCTTGAAACGAGGAACACCGTATGAAAACAGTAAATATCAGCTTGGAATATCACTCGAAAGTAGCTTTGAGTGCCGAGGCAGCTTGGAAGCGCGGTAATGTTTCGCTGCTGGTCTTCGCAGCCCTTTCTTATAATGTAATTTCGATATATTAGCATTATTTGCTTCAATCTCGGTCTAAGAGTGCACTCGTTTAGAAACAGTGATCAACGAATGAGATACCACCGCACTATCATTTTGCTTTCTTAACTTTGTACTTTCTTATTTAATGAGCACCGTTTAGCTGTGACGAGTATACTCGTCACAAGAAAAAATATTACCATTTCCTCATGACGAGTATACTCGTCAAAAGCAGCTAATTGGTTAAGTAAGATATATTTTACAAAATATATACGATATTTTTTATTACTTTGATATTCTTCATATTTTACAAAATGAACATGATATTCTTTATAAAATTATGAATTTATAACTTCCTTCGATATCCTTTATTAACTGATACGTTTATAATTTACTTTGACACCCTTTAGTAAATTATACATTTTATAAGAGCATTGTATCTAAACAAAATTTGAAGAAACTCAAACACATACGATACAATTACGGTAACTTACGCATTTGTCGAAGAGATTGCAACTGGTAATTGGCCAATTGCGTCTAAACGTTGCCAACTATAAAATCTCTAATCCTTGAATAAGTATTAATTTTATTAGAACACGAGGGTTCGTGATTAGTTCTCGGTTTTTCACGGTGAAATCGATCGACACGTTTCACACTCGACGACCAACGTTGTACAAGGAGGTCATTAGGGATACACACAGCCAGCACTGCCGCTCTCGACGTGCAGGATCATCTTCATAGAACAGCAAAGCCACATTGTGGGCCAAGTGGGCTGGAGGCATTCGGTTGTCCACACTCAAAGGCAATGGAGACCTGAATATGGCAAGCCAGGCACTCGTACCCTGAAATCCATTGATGGAACGCTCGCAAACAGACGGCACACAACAAGCAATAATCTATAATGCTCGCTTCGACAGGACCAGAAATGATACTAGCCACCGGCGGGATACACCTGACAGTTGGCATGATGAATCATTTTTACAGTTGTCGATCGCCGTGTAAATCATGTCCGACGAATTGCACTTTAAACGTTTACCGTGCCTCGCCGTTTAACGCTCTATGTTATATCCAATTACCCGTCGACGATACTTGTAAATTGACAGAATAATGAATTAAGAGAAATACATTTTTTTAAAAATTGTATTTCCAGTGGAATCAATCGTTTCGTTGTAATCGATCACACGTTTCATTTCACAAATTTCTGCGACTGGTCTGTAAAACATGCGAGAATGTTCTTTGCGTATCGAATATATTATAAATAATAGCGTCGCTCATATCGTCGAACTGCGACAAAGAGTACATTGTACATTACAAAGAAAATGAAATTCTGCAAAAATTGTGGAATGCAGGTGTAATATTAAAAAACGCTTGAACGTACAATAAAAATCGATGCAACGAGAGCTCGACAGCGCAGGGAATCACGAGATTCTATCAAAATGTTCTCGCGGACGCAATAAATACCGATCAAAACATGTTTTTCCGAATATGAAGCTGTTGTTTTCCGAGATGCGATTCCGAAGAAAGAACTATTGCGAAAGACCGTACTAAAAACCCTTCCACTAAGCAATTCAAATGACCACGGTGCACACTGGTTGGCATAGTACCGCCGCACCGCGCCGACGGCGTTATTATTCACCAATTTTCCGCGAGCTAATGGTGCATCCCGGGTGCAGCGACGCGTCTCGGAGGACGGGCATGCACCGGGATCCCGGGTCATCCGTCGACCTACTGCTTCGGCACAGCTGTCACTTGAGGGCCCAGGGTCGCGACGGCGGCGAGATATCGCAATATTCTCGAAATTATTAATCCGCTCGCGGCGCGAGGATCCAGGTCGTCGCGTGTTCCGCCTTCGCCGGGGCCGGTGCATCCCCCGGCCCTTCGGTGCATTTCGCGGTGCACAAGCGGACAAGCCCCGCGAGAGCCCCGGCGCAATTAACGGATGAATACCAGCGAGATAACAACCTCAACTTTTTTAATAATAACGCCAGTTTTTAGCGTTGCCGCTCAGCACCGCGGCAAGGGAACGCCGGCGTCGTGCACGTCGCGACGCGCAGTTGTCCTTTTCGTCGAATAGCTGGCCAGAATACAGATTTTCGAAGTATAAAACGGAGACTTACGCTAAAACATCGTACTTTTGTTCTATGTATTTCAATGCAACAGATGCGGTTTGTGATTTGAAAGTGCACTGATTGGTGACGAATTTGTAGAGACCTTCAATAGTGACGAATCTTGAAATGAAGAGAGGAGACGCCAATAAATAGATCACATTGAATAAAGAGAAGGCGTTTTAAGTTACTTTATTTTATTTAGAGCCCACCACTATTATTTTTATTACAAAATCCTAAAATACATAGGATTAAATAACAAATAAATAGCATTAAATCCATAAATAAAATTGTTTTCGAAATGTATGAATTCATAATTTTTGAAGTGCTTCATAGGAATCTGAAGAATGAACAAATCTCGACGTTTCGAAGCATTAAATTGATCATTTCAATTTTCGAATTTTACGTTAAAATACCATTCGCAATGAAAATGAAAAAATTATTAGCCTTTACAGCAGTTAACTTAAACAGACATATTTATTTAGCTGCTAATTGGATCATCCTTTAAAAATGTCGGTATTATGACCACAGTTTTGAATTTCCTGATTCCGAAAACACGACAATCTTCATTAGAATCGTACGAAGTTACAAATTGTGGCCAGCTTTTCAGCGAGAAGGACAACCGTGCGTCGTCCTGTCGCCGCGTTTCCACTCGCGTTTGATTCCTCCCCGATTGCAGGGACAGCCAGGAGCGTGTGCCTTTTTTCCCGCGGACTTCTTTCCCCCTTTCTCCCCGTTTTCGCGAACGTGCGAGTCGCCGGTTTTTTTGCGTTTTCCCTTTTGTTGCCGGCGACCATTGTCTCGCGCCCGGAAACTCGTCGACGACGGCTTCCGAACGGCCGTCATGGTGGAACTTCGTCGAGGGGTACCGCGATACACCGAAGCATTGTCTCGGATTTATAATCGCGATGGAATTCGAGTGGCGAGCGATCTCGAAATGCGCCGGCGATCGGGACTGGCTCGCTTCGATTTTTGAATTGTTTAGGTTCGGCTGGCTTGTGGCGCGGTCGGCCGCAACCCGCCGCCCCTGCTCGCCTAGATGTTTGCATGGGGATTCCATGGATTCAAGTACGATACATGGGCGTAGCTTTTTCGAATTTGTTCGTCGCTTTTGTTCAGCCTCGGTGGTTATTCTGTGAGACTGTTTTGCTTTCGGTTGAAATATTTGGATTTTTGTGCACCGTGTTTCACCGAATACGCGCGGGCCTCGTGTGTCCTCGGGTTTTATCGATTAGAATTTTTTTTAATAACTCTCTGTCTGTCTGTACACTGGCTTGAATCGCTCGTTTTTCGGTTTTGCTCGAACGAGCTGGCTTTTCTGTTTGGGAAGCGCGCGAGGAAGTCCATTCGAAAGCATACTTTTATACGTGGGTATAAACGGCGGAGCAATTTTAATGATAATTTAAATGGTAAACGTAAAAGTAATCATTCTCTGAATGGTTAGAATAGTGTTAGTTTATGATTAGAAGCCTTTACGTTTCGTTTTGAACCATTCAATAGACAGATTAGGTGTCAGTAATATGTGTGTCAATACGTGTCTGATCATAGGACCGAGATGTCTGACCATGTACAGCTCATACCACTTACGCGATTCTCCAAAGTCACCAAAAAGCGGTGCAACCTTCAAGGTTATTTATCGCAACTAAACTAACAGACCCATCAACTTCAAACTTTCCGGTCACATTTGTCAATCTTTGGAGCAACTAAGAAGATCTTTGTTATCAAGAGATATTGATCGTTTCCAAAGTTATTGTCGACAAAAGTGACGCAGAAATATTTTTCATCCGTCCGAGCAATATTCAATGAACATAAAATAATTGAAATGAAAAATTGATAGAATGCGAAACCAACTACAGGCAATTTGACAGCACTTAGACGTCAGTGTCCCACCGTTCTGAAAATCCTGTGGGTCCCGCGCCTCTGAAAGAGGCAAAATTCTAATCGACCCGGCGGAACAAACAAATTCCAAGGAAATCTAAACTTTTCCGTGGATGCCGTTAAACCAATCGACTCGTGTGGCTTATCACTCAAAGGACGCGTGATTAAACTTCGCGGCAGAGCTGCCGAATCGGTGCCCAAGGCGGCGGAAGCGTCGCCGTGAATTAAATTGCAAAATAGTTTCGCGGTAAATAACGAGAAGAAAGTTTATCCGCAGTGGGTGGCGGTCGGAAAGGCGGCTTCTTCGTTTGTTGGGAGCCGGCTGGTGTACATTATGTACAGCGACGGTACATAGGGGCGAAGTCGGTGCTTGTCTCCGTCGCAACGGGACCCGGAGACGGCCGAATCGAATTTAATTACCGATGTGTAGATATTTACTTCGTACGCCCGCGGCCGACGCCGACGACGACGCCGGCGTCGGGAAGGTGAGGAGCAGACGTCGGCGACGAGCTCGTTAAAAATTTAATTTTCTACGAGGACGCGCGCGGGGCCGGGCGAAAGCTTTCCCACCACCGCCAAAGGTCATCCAAGATGTGTACCGGCCGGATGGAATTTATTTAACGTCGCTGCCGATTTGAGACCCTTCTATCGATCCAGAACTCCAGTTTCTTTCCGTCGCCCTTGCTACCTCCGTGCACACACCATTATCGCAGGCTCGGCTCGGTTGCCCAACTGCCCAATCAATTTGTACTTCTTTCGTGGGTTCGTTAAGCCGGAGATCCACCACCATCTTCATCCGGTTCTACCGATTTTTCTTAATTATAAGTAGATAGCCGATCCTCGTGCGAAATAAAAATTGTCTACGTTAATCGCACGAAGCAGGAGCTACGTGCACGTTTATTCATTTCTTTAATAATTTTAACGAGTCGCAAATAATACGTTAATGCTCTTAAATTCTCTAAATGTTTTTACTGTCTTCGGATTGATCCATATTTTTTTGTTGCTATGAATGCAGAAATGAATGTGCAGTTATTAGACAGCGAATCTTTGTGCAAAATAAAAATTGTCTCCGTTAATCGCACGAAGCGAGAGCTACGTGCACATTTATTCATTTCCTCAATAATTTTAACGAGTCGCAAATAATACGTTAATGCTCTTAAATTCTCTAAATGTTTTTACTGTCTTCGGATTGATCCATATTTCTTTTTTGCTATGAATGCAGAAAATCCGCAGTCCAATTATGAGACAGCGAATCTTTGTGCAAAATAAAAACTGTCTACGTTAATCGCAAAAAGTGGGAGTTATGTGCACATTTATTACATTTCCTTAATAATTTTAACGAGTCGCAAATAATACGTTAATACTCTTAAATTCTCTAAATGTTTTCACTGTCTTCGGATTGATCCATATTATTTTTGCTATGAATGCAAAAAGTCCGTAGCCTAATTATTAGACAGCGGATCTTTACGCAAAATAAAAATTGTCTACATTGAGTGTAATAAACAGAAGCCGAATAAAATTTAATAAGCCGAAAATAATATAGCACTATTTTTAAACTCGTCCATTGTTTTCATCGTTTCCAATTTCACCTGCTCATTTTTCTCCCAACTGCATAAAATCCGCAGCCCGCTAATTATGAGTAATTTAATTTGCACGAAACCGGTCTATAGATTTTCCGAGAGAAAAAAGTGCGAAGCAGCAAAAAGTTCTACATGAAAAATTCCGCGAAATTCGATCCTGACATTTTTACAAATCAGCGTGCACCATTTTCGTTTTCTAGCATTTAAAAAAACTTGCACACGTCATCAATAGACGAAGAGTTTCGTTGATACTTCGACAGAAAGATTTAGAGTGACCGTGTCGTCGATAAGGAACGTATTTAATATATTTACCGACGAAGCTCCAGTGACTCCGATTTTCTTTCCAGAGTTTCCTTAGCAAGCACACTCGCGAACTTTTCGCAAACAACGTTCCAGCGGCGCTCCTCAGACCGACATAATCGTGGGACGAGAGTCAGGGGGTTAAACTCGTACCTAAGAATGTAATATTGCATTCTTCGATCGCAGTTGCTCCCCGTTCATATAGTTCCCGCGAACTTTCGAACTGCTGACTTCGATCGCTTCCTCGAAACTTTTTCGCCGGGAAACATTGACCCTTTCGCGTTCCCTACTATTTTAGGTAATCTTATAATTTTCCCCCGAGGGGTGGAATAGTGCTGACGATCTTGGGAGGGTCCGGAGCGATCCGGTTGCGTTCACGAGACTTCCAACTTTTTCGAAGATTCCCGTTCCTTCCAACAATCCTGTTCCACGCTCCGGCGAATTCATGGATCGTTAACGCTTCTTATTGGTTTAACGACCGGATGAGTAGTCGGAGTGGATTAACACTAGGCTTACGTCAAATTGACGCGATCTGAACGTTTTAATTTGCGATTACTCGGATCGTAAAGTATACAGTCGTAAAATATATAGTATATTAAATTGAAATTTCCTTGTCTCTAAACCAGCAAAATACAGGGTGTCCCGAAAATGTCTCGCAATCCGGAAATGGGAGGTTCCTGAGGTCATTTGAAGCAACTTTTCCATTTGTGAAAATTTTCTCCGAGGCTCCGTTTACGAGTTATTAATGAAAAACACTGACCAATAAGAGGCGAGCTCGGCTGGCGCGCGGCGACCCAGCCAACGAGTGCACGGAGCCCAGTTCCGCTCATTGGCTCGGCCGTCTCGCGCCAAATGATCTCGCCTCTGATTGGTCACTGTTTTTCGTTAATAACTCGTAAACGAAGCCGCGGATTGCATTTTCGCTAAGGAAAAAGTTGCTTCAAATGATCTCAGGAATCCCCTACTTTCGGATTGCGAAACATTTTTGGGACAGCCTGTATAAATATTCAGATATAGGGGCAGACGCGTTCCGAATTTTTTATTTCACGATTACTGAGATTGTAACATGTACCGCAAAATATATAGAATATTAAATTGAAGTGTCGTCATTTCTAAAGCAGCTAAAATATAAATATACAGATATAGGGAGAGAATTTTCTCCATGCTGTGTGTTGCGATAAAAATCGCTAAAAGTTTGAATAAATACATTTTTCTTATTTCTATTAAATAATATAAAACAGTTGCTTTTAGTGGTCGACAAGCCTAGATCAGAATCGAACTGATCTCGTTAATAAAAATTAAATAATTAGAGAGCTATCAACCACAAAAAAACTACAACATTTAACAAAAGTTCCAAGTGCTCGTCAGCGAAATGGAAGAGGGGATCGACACATCGACGGATCAGGCGTAGATCGTTCGTCACCGCCGCGATTCGGGACGATCGTTTCGCAACGGCTGGCATTAATTTCATTAGGTAGTATCCGGGTGGGTGGGGACAGGCGAGGGGGTAACGAGTGCTTATAAGTAACGAGACGCGCCGCGGAGTTCCGCGGGAAGCAAGCCGAATTTACATTGCTGGCCTGTTACGATTTCATTTGCATTCGGCCGCGCTGCTATTACCGATTTCGTAACGACCGAAAAACGAGGAGCGCGGCCGGTGTCCTTTTTTCCCCGCACCCCCACCCCCGGCCGCCGTCTCTTCATCGAGCCAGACCGTAATCACAATTATCCGGGCACCGTCGCGCCCGTGGAACCGGAAAAATCGAAGGGTTTACCCTCGTCTTTACTCGTTACCCTCCCCCCCGCTAAGCACAGGGTTGGATTAGTCTGCTGGAACCTACGAGAGAGGGTTGGAGAACGGCGCAGTGATGTTTTACCCTGGCCCTGATAAATATTTGATGTCGAGTTTAACGTTATTTTATGTCCACTCGCCTCTGATCGATGACCGTGCTATTGCCTGTGTCTAACTAGTCGTTGACTTGCACTACTCGCTGGTTTATTTATTTCTCAGTTAATAACGAAGGCTTGTTTCACTGTCTGGTGTCGGGTGGAGAGGGAATTACTTAGACGTGTTGCAGATTTTCCTGTTTGACAAGTGCGGTGGTATACTACTTGACACTTTAGGTAGCTTAGTTGTGCTACATTTGAAGTAAGTTAAATAATTTTGTCTTAAATAGTGGTGTGGAATGAAGTTCATGCTTCACACTAATTCAAGATAATTCTTTTTTTTCTTGATTAAGATGTGAAACTCCTATTAAGATTTTTAGCACCATGCATATTGCTGTGCATTACTAACATTACATGTATAACTTAAAATAAAGGTTAACCGATTATTGATGCATTATTTATGTATTCTTCTCTAAAGGTGCAATCAATGGGATTTTGGAAAATGGATAATAAGAAAAGGAGGAACAGAGAAGGGAAACAAAAACACATCTATTGTATAGGGTGGAAAATACCCCTTCTTGCAAAGTTCGTAAATTAGAATAATTCAAGATAACTTGTTGATTTACAAATAATCTACAATTTTCAACATTTATCTTATAAATTTATGTTTCGCTATTGTTATATTATTATTTTATATTTTAATATATCATTGTTATATTGTTATGTTATTATTTTATATTTTAATATATCATTGTTATATTGTCATGTTATTATTTTATATTTTAATATGTTATTGTTATATTGTTATACTATTATTTTATATTTTAATATATTATTGTTATATTGTTGTATAATTATTTTATATTGTTATTGCTATGCTTTCCTGAAGCATAAATATTATCGTGAAACAATATACATCGAAGAATAAAATGAAAGCAAGGCGCTTCGTGATTTAGAGTAATTATTTTTCACGATCAACGATTATTCAATTTGGATGAACGTTCGCAGGATGTCTCACTTTCTCTAGATCCATACTGCTTATGTCCCGAGCAAGTAATTCCTGTCTGACAACATGTAATTTTGTATCACTCGCGAACCAATTTCCAGAGACAAACACACATCCGTTTCCACATGTCCGACCCAACGCAGGCTCGTACTACTCTCGTCTTGCCTAAGTGCTTCCGTCTGACAATATATAATTTTGTATCGCCGGAGAACCTATTTCTGTAGACAAATAGACTTACGCTGCCATTGTAACTGGCTTTGCTACGTGCTTCTACAATTCTTGTCTGCGGGATTCTACGCTGAATGCAGATACCTTCATCTCTGCCTCACACAACGTATTGTTCATAGTTTCATAGACCTTTGACTCGCCGTTCAAAATTCTTCTCATCCAGCGTCTGCGAAATTTCGTTTTCCCAGCGCCATTTGTTGCACGACTATCCGAGTTTCGAACAATTAGAGTGAAAGAAGTTTATTCTCTATTTAATGGATTCATAAAAATGGACTCGTAAAATTGTTCATAGCTCATCGATTTATTTCTTCCATATTACTTTCTCGAGTTATTCGAATGGAGAATTATTCGAATAAATAGATAGATTTATCGCAAATAATAAATTATTCGGATAAAATATCCGACTAAAAGGAATTCATTGGAATGGTTATCTCAGATAAATATTAATTCGAAATAATCCGAGAATAATGCCCAACTCTGATTCGAACAATGTGCATTTTACTACTGACGTTCAGCTTGCGAAAGAGTTCAAGTACCATGCGATACGATAAAACTTGAACTTTCTTGTTTCGGTTTAATTGATCGAATCGCTTGGATTTCGTGGTCACTTTTCGATTTTCATTATTTAACGTGCTAAGTGCTTCGGAAGATCGTTCCATCCTCCTTAATGCCCGATGATTTCGTACACGGGGCCGAGCTAGGGAATGGTGGTCCCTGGCGGGTCGGCTCGCCGATGGATCGCTTTCGAATCAATTACATCAAGATTTCCCAGAGCCTCGGCGCAAACAAGGCGCCCCATGAAAACTTGAAAAGTATTTCACCTCGTGGAACTCGACCGCCAAGGCGGGTAATGAAGTACCGCCGAACCCCGCGGGAGTCAACAAAGTTTCATTAAAGCGGAAGCAGCTCAACCTGCTACCGTCCCTCATAAATGCGTATCTTCATGTATGTTACTTAAATCGATTCGCGGCGTGCCGACGCGTCGCGCCGCGCCGCGACTCCGCACTCGGCCAACTCTAATTCCCTTCGTCCTCCAATTATACCGAATGCTGCCGCCACTTTTGTTGGGCTTCGCGCGATCTGTCGCGTGACTCGACACTTTTGCCACCGTTTCGCTGTCTCACTGTCTAAAAATACTCTGTTGAGTAGACAGATTCCCGGTTGACAGATCCCCGGCGCTCGAGTGAAAGAACCTTTCGTTTCTGTCGCTATTTTCGTGCTCCTGGAATTTTTTCTACGGAAACGGAGAAAGATTTTTTAAACGCTGCTCGTTGCTTTTCATCGTTCACGGTTTCACCAACGATTGTATATTTTTACATGTATACCTGGCAACGATTACTTTGATATATTTAACGACGATCGTTTTTATATATATTTAACAACGATCGTTTATTTTAATTAACGTTATTAACGTAGCAACGTAAACAAGCAATTAATATCACGTTAATTTATTAATTATTGTTGTTATTAATGTTATTTTAATTGAATACGCTTAACGTTAAACGTAATAATTTAGTATGTTAAACGTAATAAGTTAATATGGAAATGTTTCGGCACGGATATCGAAGTCGACTTGGATTTTGGCTAACTCTAGACAAATTTCCTAATATTCTTTTGCTGTGGAAGAAGATGTAATAAATTAATGTACAGTTAGAACTCTGATCTAGGATATTAAAACGATGTATGAAGAACGTGCTTATTCCTTTTCAGAGGAATCGGCCGCGTTTCAGCATGTTTAATGCAGCGACGGTAAAACATACATTAAAAAATTATCATAACCATGTACGTAAAAAATGCGTTGCTCGAACATGCTGACTACAATGCAGCTCCTATCGGTCCAGCAGTCATAAAAGAATTATATGCAGAAAGAAACGACAGGGTTGTTTTCCGGTTTTTATTACTGCACAGCGTGCGATGGTCTCGCTATAACTCTGCTAATGTCTAAAATTGTTATAAATCGCTTGACAAGGATATCGCGGGGCTTATACTCGGTTCGAACAGTCATTAACAACTTCCGTTAAAATCCGACAATTTTTCCTTGACTCGAAATACATCAAGAAATGATAATTGGCGAATAAGGAAGGCTCGGGCAAACGGCAACCGCAATGAGAGGTCTAAATTCATTAGCGCTGTTTATTCAACGAATTACAGTCTGTTTCAAACGAATTATTTTTACATGGAACCCGGCCCGGCCACAGAAACGATTAATCCGGAAACGAATAAGGCGAAAGCTTGCGAGACTCTTTTCGGAAAGGATTTCTCGGCGCTTTCGTTTCCCGAGGGAAGAGGGATTAAACCGTATCCTGGCAATTTTCCGTCGAAAACGGGTCCCGCGAATTTTTCCTTCGCACATCTCCGTTCCGGAACGGGGTCCCGCGCGTCGTTCGACGGTTCGCACGCGGATTTATCGGCGACGCATAATTATTAGGTTGAAACACGCGTCGCGCTGCATTGAAAAACGCGCTAATTCAAAAGGATCCGTGTCCTCGTTAATAGATTTAATTTTAAAGCCCACACGCCCGACAGGATAATAACGTTCCCTATGATAATCAGCGGATAATGAACCGCCATTATACCCGGCCCCGTGAACTGAAAGGACATCTTACGATTCACAGTTTTTCCGCCGCGAACGTAATTAGAGTTGAAACCGGTCGGAGTTAAAAAACAATTCGGACGAACATAACACGCGATTACCGTCGTCGAAACTCAAGCATGCTCGACGACCAGTCGTTGTCAGGGTCGGATAAATTTTTTCGTACGTTCCATGTTTCAACGCGGCACAAATTTCGCTCTTCTCCATTGAAATTCTTTCATTTTGCATTTCAATTGTTCCTAAGAGAAAATTGTTTCTATTCACTTTCAGCGATTGTTTATGTTTCGTTTCAATTCTACTGAGAAAATGCTGCTAGATCGTCACTAGTAGACTGAGGAATCGTTCAGAGTAACCGAACGAGTGTCTTTCCCTTTTTTGCTTAAACAATGTTACAATTTCGGCAAATTTCCCCCCCTCGCAAATCATAATAAATCTACTCAGAGATCAAACCACAAACAGCTCCACAAGGTAGTTAGCCGTACATTTATTAAAGTAAATGACGACAAAACAATCACTGGAACTGTTATTAATGGCAGAACAATCAAGTATAAATTCTCCATTGCACTTTCAATGAAAAAAATCCTGTTGTATCTACATCGTTCTTCTCGCAATAAAAAACTTAAAAATTAGAAAAGGAAACTTCTATATAATTCTATATAATTCTACATAATTTTAACAATCCCATCATAATGAAGGAGGTATAAAATTCCTTTGATTTTAACAATCTAATCAGTGATTTGCAAAACGAGTTATACAGACACCAAAATATTACCCTCTGCGAAAGTAAACATGACAATATTGAAATTCCAGGAAATAATACCGAGGTAAATGTAGACCTAAGGCACGTTGAAATCCCATTGGAGGATGCTCAGAAATTTTTAACAAGAATATTTGGCATAAGTGGAACCAGGAATGGATACATTCGAACCCCTTTCTCCTACACGAACTCAGAGAAATTATATTCTCTACCAATCCCGCAGTATATTTAACAAGAAGGAAGCAAATTGTGCTATCTCGACTAAGAATTGGTCATACTAAAATAACACATCAGTGCATACTCTCTAAAACGGACAAACCAATTTGTAACAACTGTAGCACTGAGCTTACAGTTAAGCACATCCTATTTGAATGTCCAGTGTACAACAATATCAGAAAAAAAGTAAAAATGCTCAATACCATCAAAGAATGTTTGGACAACTACAACCAAACAGCAAAAGTTATGTCAGGCTTAGAAGAAACCAAATTGTTTAGCGAAATTATATAGTAACATAAGAAGCTTAGATTAAGAAAATAACGTAAAAATGTAGTACAAAACTATTGTATATTACACTACATGTAACCTACAAATGTTATCCCCTAAGTGGTCGCTAATTTCTATTAAGCAGATGCGACATTAAATAAATAAATTAAAAAGGAAACATATCGGCAAGAAAAATACCAAATATTCTCCACCGTTTACAATTCCTCTAAAAGCTGCACAGAAGTCGCATCGAATTTTGCGATACGAAATAATCGAATCGTACGTACAATTTCAAGAAAATTCTCCACGAAACGTAACTATAAAAAAATAATATTCTCCGGGTGATTACGGCGTCTGGAAATATCTTGAGCAGTTTCATGCACGACGAAAGAAGAAGATCCATTTGCCGAAAGTAGACTAAGAGAGTCCAGTCCGTTCACCGAACAGCGAGCGTTTTAGCCGAATAGAGAGAACATTGGTGCACGGTGCTCTCTAGAGTTGGTACCGCGTCAGAATCCCAAAACTTTCGGTCGGCTGCAATTTCATTTTGCCGCGCTCCATTCTTTCGCGACGGATCGAGAAACCGGCGATTATCCGGCGGACAAACGTTTGTCGTCGTCGACGGTCTGGTTACAGAAGTTCGCGGAGAGCCGTGCAGAGTCTCTCGCCGGGAGCGAGAGAGTATCTCGCAGACGTAATTGACGCGTGTTATGGTGACGTCCCCATAGCCGCGGCGAGAGCACGCTCCTGCGAGCACAAAATCGAATTGTTTCCAGCGGGCTGCCTCGCAGTTTATTGCTGGATACCGAGCATCGGCGTTGCATTCTGGGAATGTCTCTGCTCGGAAATAATCCGCCGGTCCCCTCCGCTAATACCTCTGCCTACCATCCTCCGGTGGTACGATCCATGTCTGGCTGGTTTTGACCCTCCCCCGAGATCCACGAAAATAAACTTTGGATGACGGTGAAACCGTCGCGAGCCGCATCTATCGTTGAGGTCTGCCAAAATTGAGTGGGTTAGAATCACAGTGGCGTGAGTCACGCTTTCGTAAATGTTGACTTGCTTCTTCACACGTTGAATGCCACGCCGGTTTTACAGAAATTGTCCGTGGCGCCGCGATGAATTTTCTTTTATGTGATACGTATAATGTTGAAATATTATCTGCAATAGGTAAGTTACAGTGTAAAACCATGTTTGACATGTTAATTGCGACAGGGGTCACTGTTTGAATTGACGACGGTAATAATAGAAAATTTTAGATATTGACATTTGTTTTAAATTATATACAGGGTGTCTCAAAAATGTCTCGCAAACCGAAAGTGGCGGGTTCCTCGGATCATTTGAAGGAACTTCTTCCTTTACAAAAATTTTCTCCGAGGCACCGTTAACGAGTTATTAACGAAAGCCAGTGACCAATGAGAGGCGAGCTCAGCTGGCGCGAGGCGACCGAGCCAATGAGCGGAACTGGGCTTCGTGCGCTGGTTAGCTGGGCCCACTCGCGTCAGCCTTACTCGATTCTTATTGGTCACTGTTTTTTGTTAATAACTCGTTAACAGTGTCTCGGAGAAAATTTTAGTGAATGAAGAAGTTGCTTCAAATGATCCGAGGAACCCGCTGTTTCCGGATTGCGAGACATTTTTGGGACACCCTGTATATATCACGAGTTATTCATTCAATTTGTATGTTACTTACGACACTAATGTTACAATAACACTTGTTAAAAATCAGAATAAATATCTCATTGTTACTTTTAACATGTTGAATGCCACGCCGGTTTTACAGAAATTGTCCGTGGCGCCGCGATGAATTTTCTTTTATGTGATACATATAATGTTGAAATATTATCTGCAATAGATAAGTTACAGTGTATAACCATGATTGACATGTTAATTGCGACAGGGCTCACTGTTTGGATTGACGATATAAATATAAATAATATAAAATTATAATTAATAATATAATATACAATATAAATAATACAAAATTTTAGATATTGACATTTGTTTTAAATTATATATATTTCTATCAATTTAGGCGCGCCGGTCACCGGTGGCCTCCATGGCGTCACCGCCAAGTTAAGTGCCGGTCACCGGTGACCCCCGTCATTCAATGTGCTAAAATGTAATCTATGGGTGCCAAAATTGCAGTGAAATTAAAAAGACGGGGGAAATAATAAAGTTACTGTAAAGTGAGTGATACGAGCGACAAAGTTACTGTAAATTAACTTAACTGTAAATTGTCATTACAATAAATTGTCATTACAGTGAAATTAAAAAGACGAAGGAAATAATAAAGTTACTGTAAAGTGAGTGATACGAGTGACAAAGTTACTATAAATTAATTTAACTGTAAATTATGATTACAATAAATTTGGTCGGTAAACAATACGCATGTTAGCAAACAATGGCAGTCTTACAGTTCTAATGTTTCTCCGACTATTTGATTAAAAAAGTCAAAATGAACGTGCATTACAGAATTTCACGCAACAGAATTTTCAGTATCATTTTTTAGCATAATAGAATACATCACAGCCGCGTCACTAATTCCGCCGCGTCCAATAACGAAGATTGAACTCTCCAAAAAATTCTTCTGGAACGAAAGAATCGATTTCGCCGCGAACGAGCATCGACTGCGGCCTGCGAAATGGACACGGTATCGGCGCATCGCGCAGCGAATACAAAACTACAATATCCCGTTAAAAAGACCGGCGGACTCGTTTTTTAGGCCGCACGATATGAAAAGGCTTTTCATTCGGAACACCCCGTACGTAACCGCGAAAAATTCCCAATTTCGATTTGCCGGGAAAAGAATTTCCGGCCGATCGGATTTGTCATAATTACCGTGAAATTACGCTTCCGCGCCCGGCGCCGCCGGACGAATTTCAGGATCCGAACGAGCGAGCCGAGCCGAGCCGAGTCGCGCCGAGCCGCGCCGAGCATAATCGTCGCGCGGTAATCCATAAAGTTGCACCAGATCTGCGATTGATTGATTCGGAAATGTTGCGGCCAACCTGCGGATGACAGCTTGGTAATAAGCCTGTCAGCGGACCAGAGAGCCTCCCGATATTAGCAAATGATTTTTTCCTGCTCGACAATGCTAAGTTATTTGACCGCGATGCGAGCGGATAGAGCAGGTCGACTGCATAGGAGAGTACACGCGGTGGCGGCGCGGTTTGCTTGCTCGGAGAGAGAGCCTTCCGATTGCTCCTCTGGGTGAGCAACATCAAAGATAGAGAAACTCTCTAGCAAGTTGAGCTCCGATGGCGGGATAAGATAGCTTTCGGTTTCGGATGAGTTAGGACGGTGTCCCATGGGTCAATCTCTGTTCATGTTTGCTCTAGAGAGGCATGCCAGGATGAGTAACGCCGGGAAAGAAGAATGGATACTTTGTTTAACACGTGTAGAACAGAGTTGGGCAACATTTTACTCAGATAATAGATGAAAAAGATAAGGACTAATGAATCAAATTTTATTCGACGCTATCAAATATATATTCAGTCGAATACACAAAGTCTAGATACAAATTTACTCGAATAGAATTTTACTCGAATAAGAATTCACTCGAATAGGATTTTATTTGAATGAGAATTCATTCGAATAATATTTTATTCGAATAAGAGAATTTATTCGTAGAGGAATACGTACGGAAAATAATTGATTTGAATAAAAGTTATAGAATATATAATGTTTTTTTCATAGTTTATCGATTTATTTCTTCCATATTATTTTTTCGAATTATTCTAACAAAGAATTTGTCAAATTATTTGAATGAAAAATTATTGGGATAAAGAATTATTGGAATAAATAGAATAATTGATGTCGAATAATGAATTATTCGACTAAAATATTCGACTGAAAGGAATTCGCTCGAATAATTGCCTTCGAGAAATATTTATTCGAAACTCTGGTATACAGTACTACGAGTGGGCGTGGCTTAATTGCTCCAGATCTTTGTGGTGCGAAGACAGTGTCCAACGCGGCGATCTTTGTCCTCTTCTGCTCTAGAATGACGTTTTCAAGCCAACAATATCAAAGCAGAAGTTCCACGATTGTTTATCCCTTTCATTTCGTATAAGTGGTCTCGAGTGGGCGTGGCTTATCGAGGTTTGTTGAAACCAGAATGGGGCCCCCGCTTGCTCGAGAGATCCGAGCGATTGAGAACGGAAATTGAAAAATGGCGAAGAGAAAAGACGAACGAAAGAATACATTTTTTTCGAAATTGCTCATCGCCGCAACGATGGACGGGTGCGCGGCGATGGGGGGAGCGGGGAACGGGCTTTTCATCCGTCACGCAACGAAACTCTATTTAGTGGAGCTCGCACGCATTCACCGGGCACGTTTCACCGGTTTTCTATATTTCGAGCATTTAAGCGATGAAAAAAATCCCTGTTTGCATGCCTCCGCTGCAGAACAATGGACCGCCAAGGTGTCCCGCGTTCGCGTTTCCCCGCGTAGAATCGCGGGAGGGTGGGTTAACATTAGTGGGATTACAGAATGCCGGGAAAGTTGAATGGAACCCGGTTGGTCAGAATGGAAATTCGATTCGAACGATCCGCTGTTTATCCGCTGGACTCGTTTGCCGTGAGAAAAATTGCTTTTCAACGGGGAACATCTTCGTAGCGTCGGAGAGATGTAATGAAGATGGAAATTGCAAGAAGTGTAATGAGTTTTACAGTTGGGACAGTTGTAAATGGTTTCTCTTTTCTGTTTCTTCTTGCGGTAATGTGAAAAACGAATGAACGGGACGTCGTTAGCTTGACAGCTGATGGAAATTAATGCATTTTATTAGAAAAGATTATAACGAGCTCGGCTATATTCGATATTTCTAATTGCATCAGTATTAAGGGCGAAATGTAAGATGTTCTTATTTTAAAAATGATGACGGCTTCTTTTTTAAGCCACTATCATTTTCAAAATAAGTACATCAAATATTTTCCACTCGCTCCTCAATACCATCGCAATTAGAAATATCCAATAATATTAGCCTCGTTGTAATCTCTTTCAATAAAACATACATTCGACAACCACGAAATAATTGCTTCAATTTGCATCGATTCTTTGCACATTGGAAATATTTGTTCTCCACGTTTCCCGAATATGTCGTGAAATATTTTGTCGAGGTGAATAATCAACAAGTGAAAAGCGATTTCTGTTATTACTTTAAACATGACCATATAACTTGACGCTGCGAAGGAAAAAGGCCCCGTTGCGAAACGAGTTTGAACAGAAGTTAATTCCCAGGTCAACAGGTTAACGTACGTTGAAGGTAACACACCGTGAAATTATTTATTTGGTCAGTCTGAAATTGCGGCTGTCCTGGGAACAGTTTCACCTGCAAGCGTCGTCGAGAACCCTCGAAAGGCTTATAGCAAGCAGCCATAATCGTAATGGCCCAATGAAAGGTTCATTCGAGCGAGACCAGCCGCTATTGTTGTTGCAAATTGCTCGGATCCTAAGTGAAACGGATGAGAATCGTAGAATTTCAATTCTCTACTGCGAGATGCTACACGAATTCTACAAATAGCACTGCTGCTCGAGCATTTCTGATCGCTCGTGACTAAACCCTTGACCTTTATGCAAAATAAAAATTGCGTCTGCATCGACTGCAAGAAGCAGAAGCCACCTAGATACAGTAATTTCTCCTTAATTAGAGCTCAGATTGCACACAAAAATGGACAATTTGGGAGAGGAAATACGATTATTCAAGCCTTGCATCTCGTTTTTATGGTTGTTGAAAATCGGTAACTATAAAAACGAGACGCAAGGCTCAATTAGTACCTCCTCTTCCAAATTGTCCATTTTTGTGTACAAACTGAGCGTCAATTGGGGAGAATTTATTGTAAATAGCACGAATTCCTTTTCAAAATTCATAGTTAATTTCTCTATATTTTCGATAAATTATTGATACAATAATACAGGGTGTTCCACAATTATTTTAACAGCCCAAAAAAGGGGTAGCTGAGGTCATTTGAAGTAACTTTTTCCTTTGCGGGATGAGGGATATGTTTGTTAGAGAAATATCAATCAAGGTTATGTCAAGGTCAACATATGAAATTTTTAAGCAAGGTGTACCGTGAAGTTTAACAAAGTACTTAAATGATATTTTACAACTAAATGGGTGAGTATCTTATTGATAATATTCTTCACATTTCTCTAACAAACATATCCCTTACATCCTTTAACACGATTATTATTTATTAAATTAGCTTTGCGAATCATTCGTTGAACTGTGTTCGGACACGGAGTTATTTGAATTAAAATATCATTTACGTACTTTGTTAATCTTCACTGTACACCTTGCTTAAAAATTTCATATGTTACACACAAGGTGTCATGCACACTAGAAAATTAAAACGGCCGTCACGGTTAAATTACTTACTATTTCGGAACCGAAAAATTAGTAAATATTCTTCAGACGTTCTAAAGTAAAGGTGAACAGCGTTTTTCTCAAAAATATCACTGTTACGTAGTAAAAAAAAATCCGGGAAGTTCTCGCTTCGTGATTTGTTCAATACTTCGAACGCGGCTCGAGTCCGTCCCGACCATCTGTCAAAGCCTCGTGCTGCGGACTCTCGAACTTCGCGCCGTCACCTCTCATTGGTCAGTGTTTTCCGTTAATAACTCGTAAACAAAGCCGCAGATCGCATTTTCGCAAAGGAAAAAGTTACTACAAACGACCTCAGCTACCCCTCATTTTCGGCTGTTAAAATAATTGTGGAACACCCTGTATAAGATGATAAGATCGAGGTTTAATCGAGGTCCTTCCACAATTTCATCCTTATTACTTGGAATAATCCAAGATTTAAGTAATAAAGATCGAGGAAAATCCGGTTCGGTTAATCGAGGTTCTACTGCAACAGATATCTTCTTGTTCGCATGAAATCTTGATCGAATAAATTCTTATTCGGAATGAGGATGAAATTACTGTATTTATTTTTCCCTGTAATAATTGATATGGTTCGAAATGGAACAGAACACGAGACGCTCTATTATTTATTCGTAATACTATATTATTCTACACTATCTTCATTACATTTTACGCTCCACAAACTTACGTTTAACTTCGGCTCTACAAAAGCTTCGATATCTGTTACCAAACTTTCTGACAAATTTGAAGTTCATTGTTCAGTAAACAGACGATCGAACATTTTTAAGCAGTGCAATGAGTTCCCCTGCCACGTTACGTCCTTAGTGCATCATCGCGCGGATCGATTGCAAATTGTTATCGGCTAGCGAAGTGAGTTTTAACTTCTATCGTTAAAACTTTCCGCGAAGAGAGAAAGAAAGTACGAGGGAAGCGCGACGGGGAGAAATCCAGGCAAAGATGCAAACAGTCGAAGAAGATGCCTGGGAAATCTCAAGTTTCTTTAACCATTCGGAATGTTAATAATATCTCGAACGATTTTCAACGATTCGTAAAAATCTTCGAGCGCTGGAGAAACATTTCACTTACCTCTGACTTAAACTAAATTGATGAAATACGCAATTATTTTGATTCTTGCCATATTCTCGTCTCGTTCAAATTATCGGAAGAAAATGTACGCCGAAATAATTCTTGAAACATTGACAGTTATAATTTTAATGACATATTTGAGTGGGTTGGAATCATAATGGCGCGACATGTTCGAAAATTTCGACTTCTGTCTTGAAATGCAATCTGCACGTGCCAAAATGTTTAAAAGGCGAGTGAAATGAATTATGAAGCTGTCATAAATTAATTTCGCTTTGAATTGTAACAATAAATAACAATAAATTTAGTCACTGCGAGGAAGACGTGATTTACGCCACCATGATTTTGTCTCCGAATATTTCCAACAATTCGTTATTTCCGGAAAATGATCCTGGTCCCTCGGCTTCGCGAGTGTGGCAACCGGTTAGGGTCACGCGTGTCCCAGCAGCGACGCGTTCGGAATTATAATCTCCAGCGTAGGAGCATCGCGTAGAAGCTGAAAATTGCGGAGGGGTTGGTCAAAGCGTAGAAAAGATTAGAAAGTGGCGCGACGACGAAAGTTTCCCCGAGACGAGACGAGACGAGACGAAGGGCTGGCGGGCGGGGTCGGTGGCTCGTATTTAGTTGAAAAGCCAAGGGACGAGTATCCGAGGGACAAAGTTCGCGGGAAAGCCGGAAAAACCGTATCGTGGTGGCCGCCGTGGAGGAAAGCGCGGCGCGGGAAGAATACGCGAATCGCGATGCAGTTAAAAACTTCGGATGTCGCTTTCGCCGGGGGTAAACTGCTTTCACGTCGCTCTCCTCGTTTAATTAATCTTTCCGCGCGGAACTTCCGGCCGCGGCCGCAAAAACTCCGCGGCTCGGCTCGGCTCGGCTCGACACGCCGTTTCTTCGCTGTCGCGGAACTAACGAGAAAACTGGGTCCCCGGAATTCTCGATGCGCTCGAGAATCCCCGCCGCGATGCCGATGATAGTGACGAATTGTCTGCGAATCTTCTGCGAATCTTTTGCGTCTAGAGCATCTCGCGCCTCGAAAAATCCGTCGCTGCGAGGCGCTGGTTCGTCGGAATTTCGAACGGAGCTTTTAGCAACCGCGTTCCTATGTTTAAGGCGAGCAGTGCAACGCTCGCGAAATTGAGAAATTTTCATCTGAAAAACTATGTTGCATATCTTTTCGAAATGTTTAAAATATGTCGCTGGGCGTCTTAGAAAGTAGAAAATATTGGTTCGGTAACTGTGATACTGCGTTAATATTTAATTCTCTGCACTCGAAGCCGTTTAAACTCAAAATCCAAAATAGCTTTCCCGACCTACATTTTATATGAACTACTTCATTTTATATGACCTAATCCATTTTACGCAGATAAAATTGAACCTTGTGACTTATACAACATACCTTTAACAGTTTTTTCGAAATAGAAACAAATTTGGTAATGTTAAAATTATTTTGAAACGCGACACGACCATTTTTAGTGACGCCTCGACTACGAACGGTTAAAATGATTTATTTCGCGGAGCACCTCGTAATGCTTTTATTTGGAAATGTTCACCAATGACAACGTTATGGTCGAATTCCCGAGGAACAGTTTGAACACGTTAAGTGCCGAATATTAACTCGAAAAATTCGAACAATATCAAAGTCATTTAATCGATGAAACCGAAACTAGAAAGTGAAAATTTACCATAGGAAATGTAGGTTCGGCTATTTTGTAATCTACAAATCCTAGTAACGTTCAATTTGTTTAATATATTACAATAAAAACGAATTTCAAAAATCTAGTTAAAAACTAGTGTCACCCATACGTGACTCACGCGGCACCGAACGTGTTAATTAATTAATTGCATCGTACCTAATTTCACGAAAAAGATGCAACAGAATTCTCCTTAAAACAATTCGACTTGTTTGTGCGAAGACAATTAATACGTTTCAGTATGAAGCAAGTGCATTAATCGTTGTTTGAGAACGATCCGTGGAATTGGACAGAATCCAATTGTCCAAAGTAGCTTTTTACGTTCGAGTTTCGATACTTCGGAAAAAGGTTTCAGTCGCTTATCGAAATTTGTAATAAGACGAGCGTATAAATAGAAAATTAATGTTTTGCCGGATAAACCGAGGATTATATAATTGGAAGTTTCTAAAAGCAGCCGTCGCGTCATTGTAAATGTAACACGACGACGCGTCGCGGAGGCAACGGAACACACGGGCTTGTCCGCGGAACTAGCGTTTCAACATTAAATTCGAGATTAAATTCCGTTTTTAAAAGAATTAATAATGGATATCAACGTTGTTCTAATTTCTTACGAAATTAAAATCTCGCATTTAATTCCGAGCGGCGTGTATCCCGTTTTAAAACTGCACAACGGAACACGGCTGCGAACGATAAACGGCCGTGCAAGTGAATTATAAACGGGCGCGCTATTTTTACACCTTTTTATTTTTCTAAATAAAGCACAATCTCGAAGCGGGTAACGAAAGAAAATACGACGCGATAAGCACTGCTTCCGCAGTGAATTTTAATTTCGCCCTTTATCCCGTTCCTACCGCGAGCTCCCTCACTCTCGCTCTGTCTCTCTCATTCTCTCTCTCTCTCTCTCTCTCTCTCTCTCTCTTCCTTTCTCACTCTCTCTTCCCCTGTTTCTCTCCGTCTGCCTAGTTAATTTTGATCAGCTTAGTCAGGATTTTTTTCGCGAGGCAATCTTTTCGACAATAATTACCCTATGATGCGCTGGAAACGTTTTGCTGGCGATGCGGCGTCGAGTAACGATCTGCAAAGTTAAATTATAAGTATTTAAGAAATGAAATATACTAATGAAATATCGAGTGATTATGGTTCTCGTTCTTGAGGCAAATTAAAGTGCGCTAACGATACTGGTTACTATTTCAAAAGTATTAATTAAATACATTTTTAATCTGGACTGAATTCTAGGACAATTCTTAGACAAACTGATTAATACAAGAAAAACTAGAACCAGTGAATTAAAGAAACAGCAAATAATACCAAAAATGTTAAATTTTAATTTAGGAAATAAATGGTTCTCGTTCTTGAGGCAAATTAAAGTGCGCTAAAGATACTGGTTACTATTTCAAAAGTATTAATTAAATACATTTTTAATCTGGACTGAATTCTAGGATAATTCTTAGGCAAACTGATTAATAAAAGAAAAACTAGAACCAGTGAATTAAAGAAACAGCAAATAATACTAAAAATGTTAAATTTTAATTTCGGAAATAATATTGAGAAATAATATATTGAGTTATTATATGGAGATCAGAAACGCACATGCAGCTTTGTCGTCGAAAAATATTCGAATGTTTAGGTTAGTGGAGCCGATTACTGTGCCTTTGGTTTGTTTTCGGGCATAATTAACTTTCTATTTATTGAATAACACATATTAAATTTTTTTATTAAAAAATAAACCAAATTTAATATATTTTATTGAAATTAAGATTTAATATGTTTTATTCGATACATAGAAAGTCAATTATGACGGAAAACAAATCAGAGACACAATAATTGGTTAGTCCAGAGTAATCGGCTCCACTACCCCAGTACGTCAGGGCCGTGATTAAATTCATCAACGGGCGGGCAAGACGTGCGCATTGAAACGATTGGTTTCGCCTGGAAACGAGGATATCCACCGTTGTTGTATAACAAACGGATTGGAATTGTAACCGGACACTATTCCCATAAACGCATCAGCGTCGCTGAAAGAGGATCCCGGTTGTCGAAATTTCGACATCGACACAATGGCGGATCACGGTCCGCCTGTTCACTGATCCACTCCTTCGAATATTCGGTGTGCACTGAATAATAATAAATTTCACGAGCAACGTCATAACCCATCAGACAAGATAAACAGCTCGGCCGCGTATTATCATGATTATTGCATCAGGGTACGCCGAATGCAACAGTGAAATTCAATATTTATATTCAGCTCCGGCGAAATCGGCTTTCTAATTAATCTTTCAGCCGCCAATTGCTTTTTTCGTGCGAACCGCTACGAACTTCCATAGCGCAGCTTCGAAAAATCTCGCGGTGCCGGGATGAAAAAAAAAGTTAAAATTGTTTTATTTATTGTCAGTGCTCGTAGCAACGCGTCGATGATACAGCGACAGGGCGAGTAAGATAGAAATACATTTCATCGGAGATTTTATAGAATTATTATTCCTATGAATTTTGGCCACGCGTTAATTTAATACAGTATTTTTTTTATATTTGGAGAGCACTGAATTGATTTAATGGAAATTTCGTGGAAATTTCAATCAATCTCGACGTTGATTTTATTTAGTGCTCTCCTTGAGGCAGATCAATTCATATAGCGGAAATATTAATTCGCAGATTTCCGTGAGTGACGAAAATACTGTTTTTCGAAATTCGCGATTCTTTTTCCAGGAGATTTTCATCCAACGGTTCGCTGTACGAAATGTTCGATTGTTTCTTGGAAATCCGCGTGAGAAAGGGACGGAGGGACAGCCGCGATTCGCCGGGGCTCTCTCGCAGCTCCGTCGACAGACTCGTTCCTTATCATTCTTATCGGAGACGCGTTCGATTCCTGCATATTTCGATTCTGCGTATTTCCGGGCCGCCGCGCCGAGATGACGAGCAGACCGATTTCCAGGTGTTCGCAAGCTTGTTCCCAGCGAATGAGGCGAACGTCGCCGGCCGACTATTGCTTTTCGTCGGCCGTGAAAACACAGTCTTGTTCCCCGGAGACTTTTCCCTCTATCCTGGCCCCCTTTCCTCCTCCCGTCCCTTTTCCACTCGTGGTTGCTCGCGGCACGGGGATCGAAGATTTTCCATCTGTCTGGAAGAGATCGTCGCAGTCTCTACGCGCCTCGTTTCCCGATTCCCGGGAAAATTCGGTTTCGGCAGGTTCTATTGATATTGCACGAAATATACTCCGCCTGATCCGCCAATTGTTCTATATACTCGCGATCGAATCGAATACGTGTAATATCGCGCGGCAACGGAGCCTCGCACGCGGCTCTCGTTATTGTTGCATCGATATTTTACCGGCTGCGTCAAATGTGCTCTTCGGCGCTAGTCTATCTCGCTACTTTCGAAGATTATTTATTTCAAAGCATCGTTAACGCTAGACCTACCAGCGCCGGGCGAATGTCCGGTTTCGCATTGTTTATTTCATAATTATTGAAGTCGCAAAGCTGCTTGCATTAATAATTAAATTAAATATATTTCTTTACCCAGGCAGACGCTATTATAAAAATTATATAAATTCTATCTTGGAATTTTTAGGGGGCAGTTTTTATTAGTCGCTAGACTATTATTTATTATGCTAGAATTTGCAAGAGTTGCGGAAAAATTGCTGAACGCTTGTCTCTTCGAATGCATGTTCCGAGAATGATACAATGCGAACAGTTGAATTAATTAATTGTCCTTTTTGCATCAATAATCGATTGACTTGTTTCGAGATTATAACCTAAACGTTACGCTTTTTTAAATCGCTAACCGGACTGCAAATTACTGTTAGCTATTGTTTCAGCGGATACTGCATGTTTTGTCAAATTAGAAGCGTACATTCAATTTACGTCGAAACGTTACAAGCTTGACGAGTTAATACACGACTACACGCAAGTTTCAATAAATATGTTCATCTATATCAACGACGATCTGTTTAACGTTGCGTTAAGGGTTAAATTTCAGCATCTTGTTGCAAATAATCGCCTCAATAGAAATTGTTCGACTTTATTATGCACCCTTCGCAGTCGGAGCCATTTTAACTCGAAATCCAAATTAGTTTTTCGATCTATAATAGTTCCATTTTATATTGGGTTGGTAACTAAGTAATTGCCGATTTGTTCAATGAAATAAAAAATCTTTTTATTCTTGGAATGAAGTTTAATCTGTAATGTATTTTCCATTCTGTTCGATGCCCTTTTGCCATCTCTCTGACAACTTGAAAATTCCACGCTCGTAGAAAGTCTGATCCTTTTCGACCAAAAACTGAGTTAAGTGAGATTTTACAGCGTCATCATCATTAAAAGTTTTACCACGAAGGGAGTTGTCCAGGGATCGAAATAAGTGGTAATCCGATGGCGCGAGATCAGGGCTATATGGTGGGTGTAACATCAATTCCCAACCAATATCCATCAATTTTTGCCGAGTGGACAAAGACGTGCGCGGCCTAGCATTGTCCTGGTGGAAAATGACACCTTTACGATTGACCAATTCTGGTGGCTTTTCCTTGACCGCTGCATTCAATTTGTCCAGTTGCTAACATTCACGGATAATAAAAAATAACATAATAATAATACTAATAATTTTATAATATAACATTTACGGATATCATAAAAATGGGAGTGAGAGACAGCTATAACTGAAATCGGCAATTACTTAGTTGCCAACCCAATATAACCCGGTGCTTTTTATACATATGAAATTGAGTTTTGCGACTCATGCAACAGTTACACTTTTAACAGTTTTTCAAATACAAACAAATATTTGATGAAATTGTTATGAAACGCGATGTACGACGATTTTGAATGGTGTCTTAGAGTCGTCACTCGACTGCGAAGGGGTAATCCTCGGCATAATTGAAAGCTAGCTGGGCGAACACCTTTGCCAATGTCTGCACGCTTTTGAAATTCCTCGTCGAAGCGAAAGGTTACAGCGTGTGGTCGAGAGGCTCGTTTAATTTTCCAAGTGGCGAGTCAAAACGACGCGGTGAATTTCAGTTTGCGCCGTCAGATTGAATTTGCAACGATTTCGAGCGTTCGACGGTCTTTCCGACAAGTATTGATCGGCCGCGGGAATTTCGGAAGGGTCCTATTACCAGCGGCGTGCACGTTTCTTTTTTATCGGATCGCCGGGCCTTTTGATAGAAACACACAGGTGGAGGATCCGGTCTTGTTTCACTTTATGCGAAAATCGAAGAGCCGGTTTCGCCCGGCGAGTGTGGCACGAACCAACGGCTCACGCCGGATCTAATATTCACTAAGAACGAAAGGAATAGCCTGCTCGATTCCGGAACGACTTTATTCGACACGCTCGGTCGCGATCTCTTGAAATATTGCGACTCCTTATTCGTTTATTGATGTCGCGGGGATGTGCTGCGACAAACTTTCGAACACGCGCGCCAAATTTTCGCGGCGCTGCACAGTGCGACGTTTTTATACGAGCGTCCCGGACTAAAATCGTAACTTCTAAGCTAATCAATTTTCGTCGGAAATGCCTTAATAATTTGTCAAAGAATTTTTTTCTTTTACTTTTGCCACGAACTTCATCTCAATTACGTTGACTTCGAAAATTCCAAAAATTATAACAATTTCCTATAGGGTTTTCATATTTATTTAATTTTCTGTAAGTGTTCTAATACTTTCGGAGGGGAATGCACGTATCACCGACAGTTCACTAACTTTCCTGATCAAAATTTCGGCTAATAATTATCGGCTGGGATGCGAATTTTATACATTTTTGGCGAAATTGGGTAAATGTAATTTGAAATAGTACGAAGATGAAAAGAATTTAAAAACGTTAATCTATCGAAAGGATCAAGGAAATAGTGAACTTGCTATTTAGTCTATTTCTTGCAATTGATGCACACCGTTTCTATTTTGCATAAAAATAGATCTACGAATTGCCATTAAAACAGGTCACTGCGAAGGTAACGGATTTTATTACACGATCGGATTTGGCTTCTCACGTGCCGGTAACGTTCGTACGATAGAACAAAGAAAAGCCCGATCGAAAAATATCCCCGAGAACGAATTTTCAGCTCGCGCCGAAACTCGATATCTCTTTATTAATTTAAGCTGTCTATCTATTTGATTTTGTATCGCGTAACGAAGTTCAACATTTTGTTTAACCGCGCAAGGCGGAATACCGGTTTAACGTAATTGATTTCGCGCAACAAAACGTTGTTTGTTCCTCCTTTATGAAACACCACCGCGAAACAAGAATCGCTGCGTGTAACAGGGCACGAGAGAGAGAGAAAAAAAAACAACACCGGCTATTGTTCGGCCGGGACGTGTTTTTGCGAAGGGTTTTACGGGCCGCGTTCACCTGTTAAAAATTTCACGGGAAATTGCCGGGGCGAGGGCGGCGGGATACGAAGCTAATGAAATTTTCACAGGGCCGAAATAAAAAACGCGGCAAGATATATTCCATCCGGTAATTTGTATTTGATTTTCGGGAGCATCGTTTCCGTCGGCGCCCGATAACAAAATCGATGCGGCCGCGTTTAATCGTTCGCGAATTCAACGGGAAACTGATCAATGATGACTGAAAGAGAAATATAATCTGTTTGGTCCTGTTTGTCGAAAACGGTAACCTGTTTGCACAGTTTGCCGAATAATGTCCTGTTAGTTCTGCTCGGCAAACCGTGAGCTCCGCGATTAGTTTCCGCGGCGCTTCAAATTATTCAAGGTATGCGTGTCGCGGTTGTTTCGACCGAAATCAAGCGTTAGAAAATAAAATCCCCGCCCACGCGGTGTCTGTGACCTGTGGCCGTGTGTTACGTCGAACGGCGTGCAACACCAGCACGGAAAACAGCAACGCTGTACCGTCAACATAATTAACGTTGTTCACGAAAGTACGTCAAATTTCACAGAATTCTTCCATTGTCACGCTTCGCACGTCACCGCCTCATTTTTATTCGAAATCGCAACCGCCCGTGTGTTTTGCAATAACTGAAAATCAATATGGCGTTCGTCAAAATTCCGGGCAGACAATGTTTACGAGCACAACGCAGTCGACACGCATTCTCCGATTAAAATTTCTACCATATACCAATTAATGCACGCGTCACTGATTTATTCCATTAATCCAGATTTGCTTGCGTGTTTTACCGAGTTATCTTGTTTATCATCGTCTGTTAACGTTCTTTATCTTCTTCTTGATGTGCTCTGATTTTGTCTTATTTATGTTCATTTATTAACCTATTTTAGGAATTCGTCTTATTTCCTATTGCTTCGCTTGTATCAGAACAATTCAAAAGGAATTCGTGCTATTTACAGCAAATTCTCCCTAATTGACGCTCAGATTGTACACAAAAGTGGTCAATTTGGGAAGGGGAGAAACGATTATTCGAGCCTTGCGCCTCGTTTTTATAATTACCGATTAAAAATAAAATTAATTATTAAAAATGAGCCGCAAGGCTCGAATAATCCTATATCCCCTCTTCCCAAATTATTCATTTTTGTGTAAAATTTGAGCATCAATTAGGGAGAATAGCACGTCAATTAGAGAGAATTTATTGTAATTTGAGTAATTGGACCGCAAAGTTGAAGCTCATTCGGTGATTATATTGTCAACAGTTTTAAGGAACTTAAGATTCGTAAGAATTTCTGAACATTATCTACCGGCGATGATTTCAACATTGTTGAAAACTTATATCTTAATGAATTGTTCAATGGGAGCGGCAATTTCAATCGCGTGCCAACAATTTTTTGCATTTATGATAAAAATGATTAGATAAAATCCGAAAACATAATCACACTAGAAACATTTAAGACATTTCAATCTTCTCCTGAACTTATGAATGGGATTAAACGAAAAAATACGTTTTTATTTAACTCTGTTTTCTTCTTTTTACATTGAGTTTGAAATATCATAAAAATCCGCAGTTTAGTCTCAGCGTCGATAACATAATCTAATAATTTCGTTCGAGGTTGTCGTAAAAACAAAGATTTTTACGACTTCTCTAAGCACGGTAGAGTAATTAAAAATAAAGGCGTCAGATGGAAGCAAACGTTATCGATCATTCTGCGCCTTCCAAGCAGACAAATGCACTTTTCGCTAGGACGAAACAAAAGAACAAAGGATAAACACCTGATTTCATCTGGGAAATATTTGGGCGGCTTTCGGCAAACAAGCGGCTAACAGTCGACTAGGACATTTTCCAGCAGAAAACGCGACCGGAAGCTGAATAAATATCTCGGGATCGAATAGACGATCGTAATTAGCCGCGTTAATTTCTGGAATTATGTTCGACCTGGTAATTACGGGCTTGGAACGATCGCGCGTTAATCGTCGCGTCGAAATTTACTCGGTCGACAATGAAACGCGTCGCTCGTAATCTCCGGAGAATTCCGACCGATACCGTTGCATTGTCGTTGCGTTCGCCGGCTGAAAGATTCGCCGGCGAAATGCAATCTGAATTCCGGCCACGTCCGGGAAAGGAGAAGGGAGATAGACGAGGCACCAGCAGGGACCGCGTGTGAAACTTTGAAATATTTCAACGGGAAAAGCGCAAGTGCTAAACAAGATCCGCAGAGATTCCCCCGGTGCATCAAAAAGTCGGATTCACTTTAAAAAATGCATTTCCTCTGTACCGGCGCCGTGACTTTCCTCCGTGCCGTCTCGCGTCGTCTCGTCGTCTCGTGTCCCAGCTACGAATTCACCGGCGTACGATCCGCGAAATGTTCTCCGTTTCATTCGATTGCATCGCGCGCGCAAAGATCAGCAAATTGGCTGTGCCGGCCCCTTTGTACCCGCCTCGGGTAAAATCCTACGGGAAACGTTCTTGCGGGGACCACTCTTGTTTGCTCGAATCTGCGACACTTTTTCCACCTCTTACTGAAGCACGTTGCTTGCGGAGACAAGTGCGCACGAATTTGATCGTCAATTCCAAATGATTCTTAATGTGCAGAAGATTGTTCGTTAGATTCTTTGCCTTTTGTTTATTATCTGCAATGTCTCGAAAGCTGTACCAGAAATCAGAGTCGAGCATTATTCGAATAAAATTTTATTTGAACATTTTGAATAATTTTTTCGAATGAAATTGTATTCAAATAACGATTTTAAAAAATTTCTTCGGATAAAATTCGAATAACGAGATTTGAATAAATTATCCGAATCAAATTTTATTCGAATAACTACTCGAATAAATTTTTCGAATAAAATTTTATTCGAATAATGACTTGATGAAGGATTCGAATAAATTCTTCGGATAAAATTTGATCCGAATAACGAGATTTGAATAAATTATCCGAATCAAATTTTATTCGAATAACTACTCGAATGAATTCTTCGAATAAAATTTTATTCGAATAATGACTCGATGAAGGATTCGAATAAATTCTTCGGATAAAATTTGATCTGAATAAATTATCCGAATCAAATTTTATTCGAATAACTACTCGAATGAACTCTTCGAATAAAATTTTATTCGAATAATGACTTGAATAAATTCTACGAATAAAATTATTCATTGTTCGTTGTTCGAATAAAATATGCCCAACTCTGCCAGAGATACAGGCTGCTCGTAAGTCGCAAAACGAACAACGAAATAAGTCGTTCCGTTGTTATCATTGTAAAATACAAATGCAAACGATACCCCACGGCGATAGAAATACGAAAGCATTGTTGCCGAAATGTTTACTCTTGGGCACGAGTTTCTTTATGACTTAGCTGAATCGGTGAGAGAAAGCACGAGTAATAATCCGTCGACACAGAGCCTCGTATAAAATCCAGCGAAAGAAACGAACGAGCACCGTGCACAAACAACAAAATTGTTCGCACTGTCGCTTTCGAAATTTGCAGTTTGCAATCTAAGAACGTGCTATGCCCGGTGCACGGAGACCCGCGAACTGATACGTTAGGGTACGTGACCTGTTTTGTAGCGCGAAAATTTCTGACATGTCCAGACGAAGCGTGGGGGGGGAGGGTAACACGTCGCGAAAGAATACCAGGAATCATTTCTTTGCCGAGGGAAGTTCGCGTCTACGATACAACTGGGACGGCGTTATTCTTCGGCGAAACTTTGCCGTATTTGAATTTCAAAACTTCCGGCGCGGGGGCGGGAAAAAGTTGCCCCGGAACGAGCTGCGTCGGATGGCTCGAATTGAAACACGGCCTGGACGCGGAGGCCGGGAATACTTTCCTGGGATTCCGGCGACTTCTGCCCGGGTCCCCGATACCTTCTCCACCCACGCCTCCGTCCCCTAACTTTCAATGAAATTTGTCTCATATTTCGCCGATGGACATGTTGCGCGAGGGAGTCGCGCGACACTCCGCCGATTCCTCGGCGTTCCTTTCAACGATGCGAAACTTCGCCGGGTGTTAATCTCGTGTTCGACGAAACGTCAGAGGTGTCGGGCAGTCCCCTAAATTTGTTCCGATTTTTGCGTTCACCGGTCCACACGGAGATCGACTTACGACTATTTTCATAAAACAACTAACGAAAAACAACTTTTATCAGAAAATAAAAATTTACTTACACGAAAAGTCAGCGTTGACTGTAAACGGGGGTCACAGGTTATGTCAAGGTTATTTCACATTGCACTAGCAACGCCTTCAACCCAACAACGATCATATAAAAAATGCTGGGATCATACTGACCCCCTTTTGCGGAGTAAGGGTTAACCCTTAGCACTCCGAACCATTCTGGAACTCTATCTGGAGCTCATTTTCACTAGTACTTGTGTCATGAGACTTATTCGTGTTTGAACGTTTTGCCATTGTTCTAATAAAAAATATGAATAAATACATAGGTTGAAAATTTCTAATTGTTATTACTAACTCACAAGATAATATTTACCAAACAATTTATTTACCAAGAGAAGAATCGCTTTTCCGATTTTCTCACTCGTTAGATCTATCTATACCGCTCGACGCTTCAAACCAGACTGAGTTCAGCTTTGAAAATCTTTTCCTCCAGATTTAGACTTGCTTATTTATGATTATAAATCTCACTATACAGTGCGTGCTATGTTCGCATACCGATTTTTCTTCTACAAACTTGCCTTATCACTCTTTTCAAGTGGCGCCTTTGAAGTGCTCGGATCGTCGTGAGCACGCCTCTCACGTTCTCGTAAAAACTCGCTGACATTTCTTGTATATATCTTAGTAATTTTACTATATTTTGATTCGATTTCTTGTGCCATTTCAAGAGAAAACTTCAGGGAAATAACTCAATTCCCCGTAATCACTAATAAACTTTAATGTCCCACGAGAGGGGACATCCGAGTGATATGCTAGAATTACGATGTCCCACGAGAGGGAACAGCGGAGTGCAAAGGGTTAACACATTTTGTGTAGGAGAAAACCAGTGAAGTTTGATAAATACTCACTGTTTAAAAAAACATTTAATATTTTCAAGTCTAACAACAAGATTTTGACAACAGGTGCATAAAGAGGACTTTTAGCATTTCAAAAGAGTTTCTTGCAAATATACAACAAAATTTATGGAAGTAAATTTTTAAAAAGGTATTAACCCTTTGCACTCGCGCGCGCGATGCTATTTGAACTGTAAATCTAAAATAACGTTTCTGATTTATAGTATTTTCATTTTATATGACGAAGTGCATTTTATGCATGCGAAATTGAGTCTTGCGACTTACACAACGGTTACACTTTTAACAATTTTTTAAAATTTAAGCTTTGTTAATGTAATAATTATCTTAGAACGATAATTGATAGTGATAGATAAGTGATATAACAAATTTCAGCGGTGCCTCAGAGTCACCATTCGAATACAAAAGATTAATGCCTGTCCCGCATATAATTTGTTAACAAAATACTGTCACATTTCCTCAAAGAAATGGCACGTACGCTTGCCGCCTCTCCAAACGCCGTTTCTCATAAGAACCGTATCGGTCGACGGAAACAGTAATCTTTCCAGTCAAATTATTCGGTGAAAATATTTTCTAGCCAAGACTAGTCCACTGTAGGAACGGAAAAGAATGGAAGGGGAAGCGATGCCCGGCGTTAAGAAGCATCGGCCAGTGCAACGCATCGCAAATGCAATATCCTCGAACTCGGTCCCGCGGGACGGAGATTACAATAGGGTGCGCACGCGCTCGCGATCGGCCGCACACAGCCAGGCCGGTCGCGAAGAGGATCTAGACAGTGAAAAAGTGCTTTATGGAATACGAGACTCGATAGGGAGAACTGCGCGACGCGTTCCCCGCGTTTTCAGGGCGCAAATAACGCGTGGAAACACGAGACTCTCGAATGTCACGGAACGTTTCCCATGCCGGCTTTATTATGCGAGAACGCGGCCGCTGCGACGCGCCGCGTCGCGCCGCGCCGCGCCGGACTGGGTTTGATGCGCGCGGCTGACATCGCCGACGAATAAAGAGAATTTCCATTCTTCCGCGCGCGGAACTCGATAGTAGACGCTGCTCGTCGCACGGCATCCTCGTTCTAGTCCTCGTCCTCGTCGAATTCTCCGACGTTGACGTCGGTTTCAGAACGCAAACCCCCGTCGATCCAACCCCTCCAGCTAAATTTCCCAATATCGCCGCAGTTTTTTCCCGCGCCGAGGGGTGGTTCTTCCTGCTCTGTTCCCGGCGAAGAAAGCCACAAAGCAACATTTCTCAACATTTTTTAAGCACTTAAAAGCAGATTTCGAAGATTCTTTTACTGATACAAAATTTCCCATCAAACTTTCTATTAATGTTAGGAGAAGGAGAGAAAAACGTTCTGGCGCTGGTTACTGTGTGATCCACAAAGATCAATTACTGGGCCTCAGTTACTGTGCTCCTCCCTAAATACTTCTTGCTAGCCTCAGTAACTGTGCACGATACACATTTAATATTTAACATCCTTTATTAAACTTTGTTTTTTATATTATTATTATTATTTGTTTTTTAATAAGTCATTGACAATAAGTTCACATTAGAGATGACTGCTTGAATAAAATTATATTTATATTTATATTCTCCAAAAATATGGCAGAGACGATTTGAGATTCGAGGTTATGTAGGTCTATCCTGTGGCGCTAGTTCTGGCGCTAGTTACTGTGTGATCCACGAAGATCAATTACTAGACCTCAGTTATTGTGCTTCTCGCTAAATACTTATTCCTAGCCTCAGTAACTGTGCACGATACAAATTTAATATTTAACATCCTTTATTAAACTTTGTTTTTTATATTATTACTATTTGTTTTTTAATAAGTCATTGACAATAAGTTCACATTAGAGATGACTGCTTGAATAAAATTATATTTATATTTATATTCTCCAAAAATATGGCAGAGATGATTTGAGATTTGAGGTTATGTAGGTCTATCCTGTGGCGCTAGTTCTGGCGCTAGTTACTGTGTGATCCACGAAGATTAATTAATAGACCTCAGTTATTGTGCTTCTCGCTAAATACTTATTCCTAGCCTTAATAACTGTGCACGATACAAATTTAATATTTAACATCCTTTATTAAACTTTGTTTTTTATATTATTACTATTTGTTTTTTAATAGGTCATTGACAATAAGTTCACATTAGAGATGACTGCTTGAATAAAATTATATTTACATTTATATTCTCCTAAAATATAGCAGAGACGATTTGAGATTCGAGGTTATGTAGTTCTATCTTGTGATAAGTGACACAGTAACTGACGCATCGAGCGAAAGATAGGTTCAGTTACTGTGCACAGTCAATTATCACGATTGAAGCTAAAAACAAAAATTCAAGTAAACAATCGTTATTTTGCTTTTCTGTAATCTTAATACGATTTACCAATATCGATCTTCATTCGTTCAGTAATTTCACAGTACCGCAAAGTTTTGAGGCAAAATCCAACTGCACAATTTGATGGAGCACGCCTTACCTCAGAAACTATAGAAGAAAATTAAAAAGTGAGCTTTCGATATACCGCTAACATCGTCGCCGCTACACAAATATTTATTAAAGTGTGCAACGAAAGGATCCAACGAATCGAAAGGAGCCGAACAATTTTATTTCCCTCGTTCAAACGTATTTCCGCGTGAAGAGTTACGAAAGACCAAAAACGCCGTAAACGCGGAAAATCCGCAGTCCATTGGCGACTGCGTAAAATGCTCGCGTATCGCGAGCAAGCGACAACGAGCCAAATTAAAATATTTTAATCGTCGCTGGCGCGGCGTCGATAAACGTCCAATTCGAGCGGACGTCGAGCGCGGATATCTTTCGTGACGGGTCCGAGAAGGACGCACATCGAAAATTGCCGGTATTATAAACAGTTAACGACAATTACTCGGTGGCACGTCCGGTGTTTTGCGCCGTGCATCTCTCTCGGTTTCTCTCGCTCTCTGGGTGTATCGCGGCCGTGTGCAAAATCTGTTATCCGGCTCCGCGGGCTGATAACAGACGGCCTGCGAGCCCGCGCGACGTCCGGCTATCCGGAGCCAAATTTATCGTCAATAATTGTCACCGCCTACTCATCTGTTTGCCGTTCACCCCGGTAATGCCGGGTCCGGGTTTCCGGCACGGTTTACTTAATAATTTGTAATCAGCGAATTACGTTCGCGAGCCGGCCTCGTTACGCCGCCGATCTTTGCCAGTTTGCGAACCGTTTCACCCAGCGTCGATTGTTCTTCCTGCGATGTTTTCACCTGGTCAGAGGATTGGATTCTGTGTCGCTGTTCGTATTGTGAACGAATTAGACTATCGGATAGAAACATAGTTTATTGTGGACAGGGTAAGTGTAGGTATTACTGCGGTTTCTCAGTGAAGATGAACTTCGACGGAGAAAATAAAACCTTTCACGCCAATGAATTGATAATTTGAGCTACATCTATTGTTCTTTAACTTGAATATTTACTTTTCTGAAAATATTGGATCTCTGAAATTTCATTAAAAAGCGTAATGTAAAGAAACCATGCATGTATTACTGCGCTTATGTATTTAATACTGCGAGTCAAATACCGCGGATGTTTCGATTACTGTGTACCAAGGTTGACATAACCCATTTTCTTTTAATACTAGATTTACGGAGCACAAGAAAACAGCTGTTCTATATTAGTCTATAAAAGTAACAATAAGACATTTATTCTGATTTTTAACAAGTGTTATTGTAACATTCGCCGCAAGTAACATATAAATTGAATAAATAATTCGTAAATGTATCTTTACGATATGAATAATCGTAAATTAAAAAGTTAGTTTCCGTAAATCTAGTGTTAAATAAAAATTAGGTATAGCTACTGTACGATCAAGCGTGCTCGCACCGGCTCATCGAGAACTGCAATGCATAGATTAAGGAACGCATTCGGTAAAGCACCGCAGTAATGTACACACATAATAAAAAACTGTGTGCCAAATACTGTGTTACTAAATAATATTTGAAACATAAATATGAAAACAGGTGATAGCAACAGGGTATATCGACTTTTTTTTATCAAACTAACGATTACTTTATCCAAAAATAACGCTAAAACGAATAGTTTATTATTATTTACCAAAATATAAATGCTTTTCGAATCAGTGTTACGAGTACTTCGTAAGACTCAACATTTTCACAAGCTTTCGAATATTAAAAGTCAATAAACGAGTCAAAACTGCGATTGCTGTTGCTTGTATGTAATAAATTATCAATATTAATGATATAAAAAAATGATCAGATCCATTTTCAGAAGTTTACACAATATACAGTGTTATAGATTTTATTACTTTCATAAAATACCGCAGTATTTGGGGCGTCCGCAGTAATACCCACACTAACCCCAGTTTACCAATTTTCTATTTTATTCGCATTATCAATGGATCAATAACACGCACCATATCGCACACTCCTCGCGTAACTTATTCACCTGTGAACACCGGTCGAGAATCTTCGCGGCTCGTCCTTTTACCATCTCGGAGTCTCTCGACGCTGTTCCTGTCGAACAGAAACATTCTCCCTGCCGCTCCGCTGGCTCCGTTGTCTTCCTTTTTTCCGCGTTCGCCCCACGACGCAAATTGCCGCGTTTCAAACGCGCCGGTTAATTAGATATTTTCTTTTCCTCGAGCGCGTTTGCCCGGTCCCGCGATGGCAAAGTTTTCCCGTCCGTGATATTTCCCTCTTTTTGGCACGGGTTTATTCCCTGCGGCCTCCTGCACGCGCCTCGCGACCGCTAACGATTTTAGCCCCTCCATTTCGCGACAATGGGAATTTTCAAAGCGGCCTCAAGCACCGCGTTTGTTCTTGACAATTCCCCAGGTGTATTACGGTCGCCGGTGACGTTCGACGTGTCCGGCCTCTGTCCGTCGCTTTCGGCATTACCGCACGCGAACCGTGCGGAAAACGCTCGTTCGTTTTCCCGCGCCGCTTAGGCTACGGGCCGCGGCCCGTTGCACACGGCTCGTCTTGCGAATTAGATCGGGTTACTTATTGGAGAAGAATAATTGCGGTTCTAGGCGCTTTACTGTAAAAGTAAATAATAAATTCTTTGGTCCTCCACCCAGCACCTTTTTGTTTTACAGCTTAGATCCACGAAATTGTTTCAGGTTGTAACTTCGTTATTAACGAATTTGCTGCGTCGAAATTGTCGATCGCGGTTTCAGAAAACGAGACACGGGGAAGCTGATCGAAGAGAAATTCTTAGACAAATATTAGACAATTAATCGGATCAATTTTCGGACGGAAACGATCGCTGTTTCCGCTGCTTAAACTCCCGTGCGCATTAGACCGGCATTGTTTGAACGTGTTCGCATTACGTACGACCGTAAAGCGTACAATTCGCTCTATTGAATCATGCAAATAATCCTTTCATCATTGTTCCCGTTCACTTGGTATTGCCGAAGCGAGGATGTACAGGATTTTGTTACATGCCGCACAAAGCGGGAGAAATAACAATTGCAAATCCAAGCCAATCGTCGTGTAACGCGAAAGAAATAATTCTTTGGCGACGCGAAACGTATAAAAAGTGAACAGGCGCATAAATCGTGATTCGATGCAATTTATGGACACTCAGACGTTCCGTCAATCGTAACGAAAACGGAGGGGAAGGATGCCGGAAGCGTGTCTCGAATACGCTTGTTACTTACGCATCGTATCGGCTAGCGAACCGGAGACTGAATCGGAAGATCAAACGGTCTGCTATATTATTCATACAATTATGTCGATAATGTAATGACGGAGCCAGCGTGCAGAGCATTTTACGTGTCTGCGAGTATCGTATACTTTAAAGGGGGAAAAGATCCATTCGTGCGCTTTACGTTTCCGTAATAATTATGCGGAAACATGGCTCCACGTGACGTACAACGAAGAAGCCAGCGATGGAAAGATAGACAATTATGATCGAAACCATCGACGATTTTTGTAACAACGTGTTGGAACTTCGACCAACCAGTGACAACTGGTGTTTACATTTCTGCGTCAATTTTGTCGTCGCATGTCGCACGACGTTAACCTTTTCACTGCTGCGGACGTATATTTACGATATGTCTATATATTATATCTATTATATATATTATATATATATAACAATATATATATATATATTTAATATTATATATAATTATAATATAATATTATATTGGGTTGGCGACTAAGTAATTGCCGATTTGTTCAATGAAATAAAAAATTTTTTTTTACTTGGAATGAAGTTTAATCTGTAATGTATTTTCCATTTTGTTCGATGACCTTTTGCCATCTCTCTGACAACTTGAAAATTCCACGCTCGTAGAAAGTCTGATCCTTTTCGGCCAAAAACTGAGTTAAGTGAGATTTTACAGCGTCATTATCATTAAAAGTTTTACCACGAAGGGAGTTGTCCAGGGATCGAAATAAGTGGTAATCCGATGACGCGAGATCAGGACTATATGGTGGGTGTAACATCAATTCCCAACCAATATCCATCAATTTTTGCCGAGTGGACAAAGACGTGCGCGGCCTAGCATTGTCCTGGTGGAAAATGATACCTTTACGATTGACCAATTCTGGTCGGTTTTCCTTGACCGCTGCATTCAATTTGTCCAGTTGCTAACATTCACGGATAATAAAAAATAACATAATAATAATAATACTAATAATTTTATAATATAACATTTACGGATATCATAAAAATGGGAGTGAGAAACATCTATAACTGAAATCGGCAATTACTTAGTTGCCAACCCAATATATAATAATCTATAATATATATCTATAATATATTATAGATTATAATACATTATAATAGATTACAATAGATATAGAGACATATAGTAAATATGCGCCTGCAGCAGTGAGAAGTTTAAGATTTGCAAGTAAGACATCTGTAGTCACGCGAATCGGCTCATAATTTCGTCGAATGGCGGGCATAACGCGGGGATGAACACTGTAATTCCTGTTTGAAAAGCAACGCGGAGCGGAATTTCGGAGTAGCCAAAATCGCGGGACTACGTCGATCTTTTTCCTAATTCCTCTCAGAAACCAAGAGAAATCCTCTCTCCTGGTCCAACGTTTGCCGGTCTATGGCCCCGTAACTTCCTAGTTTTCCCACCTCTCCGGCTCGTTCCATGTTTGAGAGCTTCTCCGTCGGCGAACCGTAGAACGGAAATCGTAAGCCGCTTACCGACTTAACGGACCCGACGAAAATTCTACCCGGCCGCCGCGGCTGCTGCTCTCCGAGCCCACCTCGGCCACGTCCCAATGCGTCCCCGGTTGCTCTAAACCGAAAAACAACGGGCCTGTCGCGGCCAGATAGGCGACGCGAATTTTTGTCGCGGTCGAAGACGCAATCGAGGAAATTATGGGAGGGCGAAGCCGGCGAAATTCTCGGCAGATTCTATGCAGGTAATAACGAGGATATTCGGGACGCGTCTCTCAAGAGGAATCTGGTCTTCGCTAATTTCTAAGTTCGCTATTAACTTCGCAGAATTATTGGGGAACGGTGATGCAGGGGAGAGCGTGAATTTATGTATTTATTAAATAAATATATTATTGCAATTTAACGGATATAATTATCGTCGTTCCGATAAATCAATTTAGTATACAATTTTTTTGTATTTATTTACTTTAGTATACAATTATTTTGTATTTATCTGCTTGATAGCAATTGATTAATTAGCATTTGCAGGTTACACGTAGTATAATATACAATAGTTTTGCATTACATTTTTACATTATTTTCTTAATCTAGGCTCTTTAAGTTACTATATAATTTCGCTGAACAATTTGGTTTCTTCCAAGTATGACATAACGTTTGCTGTTTATTTGTAATTGTCCAAACATTCTTCGATGGTATGAATCATTTTTATTTTTTTCCTGATATTGTTGTACACTAGGCATTCTATTAGGATATGCTTAACCGTAAGCTCGGTGTTACAGTTGTTTACTCGGTGTTACAAATTGGTTTGTCTATACAACTTTATATCACGGAAATTTGAATTTTATTTTTATTCTCAATTTTTACTCTCCGTCGTCCACATTCATGCAACGAGAAACAATGTTTCACGGGCGACGTTCGCGAATCGCGTTCGAATTCATCGAAATATAATTCCATGAAAATCTATGAACGATTGCGCAGTTGCGTGCTGAACAGAATTGTGCACCGGTATTATTTTTGTACAACGGGACGTAATATTTTGCGGATCATTTTGAAAATGGTCCAGAACTAATCGGACAAAATCCCATTAGAATTTGCAAGCGGCGATAGCGTGTCTTTGTCGAATTGGATAAACGTTTTCATGATATCTGGACGATGTAATCCATTTACACGAGCGCGGCGTTCCGATTCTTGTCCGATGTACATAATTAATTCCATTCCGCGGCTGCATTCTATTAAACGCAACACGCCCGGAATTATTATTCTAATTAATCTACGGCCCTCGATGCACACGTTATATCACCCGTACGACTGTTGCTCTATTAAGCGGAACCGCCTCCAGCACCTTGACCGGGTCGAATTTAAATTTTAAATGGCGCCGCCGGGTCCCGTCGACCTCCGCAAGACGGAGGCTTTCCCGTCGATACCGGGAGCCGTGTCGGCCCGTAAATTTTTCGGCGATGGCCAATTCCAAAGCAAATCGACCCTTTTCCGAGCCATAAAATCATTCTCCCTTTTATTAGTTTGAAATATTGCGGCCCGGATAGCGTATGAAATCATCGTTCGGCAAGCCTCGAATTTCTTTCGGAAATACGGAGACAATTTAGCTCGTCGGCGTTTCACGAGAAAATACCGTTTGTTAATAAACTAATTGATTCTATCGGTGTTCTGTACGGTTTATATTAATAAACCAATTAATTCTAAGCTTAACCCTTTGCACTCGAGTGGTGACTCTGAGGCACCACTAAAATTGTTAATTCACGTTCCAAGATAATTTTCATATTAACGAAGTTTAAATTTCAGAAATCGTTAAAAGCGTAACTGTTATCGCAAGTCATCGCGAGACTCAATTTCACGTGCATAAAATGCACTTTGTTACATGAAATGGAAATACCATAAGTCAGAAAAATTATTTTACATTTACGGTTCAAATGGCTTCGAGTGCAAAGGGTTAATATTCGCAATCGATGTTTCTATTTAATTTTCGAATTTTGATAACCGATTTCCGTAACGAAATAAATAAACTGCTGTTGCCGTTTCTTTCAGCGTGGGAGCTGCAGTTCGGAGGTCCACCTGGAGGTCAGATTTGAATGGTCCAAGTATTCTGACGTGAGTATCACCTCATCATTTATGCGAACGTATTTCGAAAAATATCCAAAAAATCCAAGAGAAACATTCTTCAACGAGCCCATCGGTCTTGTCGAACTGAAAACATGAACCGAACTTCGTTAATTATCGCTCTAAAAATCTTTCTTTCGCCGCGTCTACATCACCGAACGGGATTTCCCTCGTTAAAACCAAATAATAATTAAATTGTCTCCGCCGTTGCAGCGACGTTCCGTACAACGACGTGCCCCGAAGTGTCCCGTTTAACAGTTCAGCGTTTTCGGACACCGTTTTAATGATTTTGTATGGACGCGTCGCGTCGCGTTGGAGCAACGAAGGTACGAGCGTAATCGACGCGGCCCACTCGTCCTCGGGAAATTGGAATGTTCGAAATTATGTCCGCGTCGATTTTCGAAGATTTGGTGGGGCCGCGACGTCGGCTAACGAATGTATGTAATGGCCGGGCCGGAAATTAGTTGCGTGTTTAAGGTTAATTCGTTACCGATGCCGAGCGACGCTCATGACGCCGACGAACGCTTTTAACTTATTACCAGTCGCCGATTCATCAATTAAACCCCGGACCCCATTAAATTACGACGAAGTCGTGGGTGGAACGCGAGCTCGACACTCAGCTGCCCCACAAAACGATGACGCTGACTTTACCGCTACGATTTTTATTCTGTTAAAAGGATCTCGTCATTAATACACTTCAGCCATAATCGTTATGCTATGCAGCCGATAGAAGTACTACAAATACAGTAATTTCTCCCTAATTCGCGCTCAGATTGCGCACAAAAATTGACAATTTGGGAACAGGGGATACGATTATTCAGGCCTATTTTTATAGTTGTTGACAATCGGTAACCATAAAAACGAGCCTAATCGTATCTCCTCTTCTCAAATTAACCATTTTTGTGCGCGATCTGAGCGCGAATTAGAGAGATATTACTGTATTCGTAGTACTTCTATCGGCTACGTAGCATAACGATTATGGCTGAAGTGTATTAATGATACTAATTAATGTACTACATCCTCGGTAACATGATGTAACAATTCTTTTCGCGATTGTTATCGAATTTGATGCGCCGAGAACTACCTGTCTGAAATATTGTAAAAATATGCAACTTTGCAATGTAATGCAAAACGATCTCAAGAGAGATTGAAATTGCTGTAAATGAAATAGAAAATTACGCAGTCATTGAGGAGTTTATTAACAAATTTTCCTCGTAACGACAACTACAGATAAAATTGATTTGCAAATTATAATTGTTAGAAGCAAACTTAAAAATTACCAACGACCTTTTCTAGCTACGTTTGACATTTTACTGGTTATTTTCAATACTGTATGGAGAACATTTGAAATGAAAGCTGAATTGAAAGTACAAACGTCAACGCTTGCTGCATCTGACACTATACGTAAACGTTCTACGGATGCTCAGTGGTAGAAGATCGCCAATGGTCAGACAGACGTGAAAACTAAACGGAATACATCCCTGTATCGGTCAAATATTTTCTAAAAATTCTAAAATAACAACGCTACAAACTCGATTAACCAATATTTATTCTGCTCGTCTACAGTTCAAACTAGCAGCCATTGTCTTATGCTTTTCTCCCGACTGCACCCGCCAGTGTAGAGCAAACAGAAATAGAAGAATCGCATAGCATTTGTTATTTACTTTGAACGTTTACCGAACGCACGTATCTTCGTTTGCTTTAAAGGCCACACACGGCTATCGGAAAAATAGTATTTTACCTGAAGCTAAAAGAAGTCGCCCTGTTTACAGACTTTTTTACGATTCTTGGTACTATTAATCGCGTAGCACAGTGGGTTGACCGTGCGATCGATACTCGATTTCAACGAACCCTGAGATAAACGAGTGGATTAGAATCATAGTAGCGTGTGTAAGTCATGTTATCCTCGTTGCGAGAAACAAGGAGTGTCATTGTTACCTGTAACATGTACCGCCTAGGCGAATTTAAATAAATACGAACAAAATTATGAAATTTGTGTCGATCCGATTAAAAATATATTCAACCTACAAAATTACTGTTTTTTAATTAATTTGAAATGAAACATTATTTTGTTCATTATACCTTCATATAATCGATCGAAATAACTCTTAATAAAAATGAACTCTTAATTAAATGAATTGAATTGAATGAACTCTTAATAAAACTGTATCGAATTCTAATGGATTCTAAATTTAATCTATACAAATTTATTGTTTATTCTTTACGCATTATGTATTGTATTTTTATTATGATCTTTCGTTATAGTCTAAATGAAGAAGTTAAAAAACGAGAGTTTTTCATTTTTGTTCGTTATTCCAAATAACAGAAAAATCAAGAAAAATCATTTCAGCCGTTGTAGTCTCAGTCTCGGTCGTCAGTTTCAGTCGTAGTCGCTCTGCGATCGAGAAGTAAATTCGAGTGATTTTAAGACCAGTTGTAAAAAAAAGATATCGCGTTTGAAAAGTTGTACGAACAGGTTTCGCGGACCGGTGTAAGCGAAAATGTTCGAAAACGTCACTTGCGCCGCTGCGATTCTAACCCACTGAAATATCGAACAACCCGAATCAAGGAAAGTTTATTAGCTTCGGGTGGGTCGAGGTGGGGTGTTAATAACGACGGCACGCCGGAAGTTCGTTATCGAAAACACGGGTAGCGGTCTGCCATTGACCGGATGGCATTAAAATCGATGCCGATACACGAGCACGGCCTTCGATAACGACGAACGGATGCCGTCCACGATCCTCGGCGTGCTCCGTTCGACGTCGAGTCGCAACAGAGTAATGACACGACAGTTTCTGATGCGTTTGTGCTCGACCTAGCGTGTATTTGCCCATTGGACATCCATACAGGGCGCGGATACACGGCCGCCGGGCCCCTTTCACACGGACAACGTTTACGAGCGTGTGTGCACGGCGACGCCCACATGGCCGGCCGTGCAGCCACGCGCACGGTTCTGCCGGACGTTTCTAAAGTCAGCCACGATTGTCAGTCACGGCGAGTGGAACCGTGTAATTTACCGTTTCGGCCGAGGATAAGTGATTCCGTCGACGAGAATTTATGGCCCGGCCGGGGATTTTACGCATTCATGGCGCACGCGACCCTGGCCGGAATAAGAATGCTACGAAATCTACGAAATGTATCCCGGTTTATTAAGCCGACGCGTTTTCCGAACGAATTAATAGCCATTCCGTTAAATTGGCCAGGTTCTTTCGGGCTTTTATTTATTCATACGTTTTTTGAGTCCCGCCGATGGCTGCGGTCACGAACGATTTTACATTTTTTCCCCGCGCGCAGCACGCCGAGTTGCTGATTAAACCCTCTAACCGCGACCGAGTTTTCGATTTTTTCGGCACGAAATTGCGGTCCGGTTCTATTTACTATGCAGACGCGTTCAAATTAAAAATGAAAAATCTTTTCAATTCGGTTTTCGTTCGCTACATTTAGAACGCGAATTCCGCGTCGTAGGTTCGATCCAAAATGTATTGCATAAAAAGAGGTGACGAAACAATTCGGTTAAAAATTCATAGCAACAATCATTCGTAATCTTCTTGAACTGTATATTCGAAACGGTATTAAATATCTCTGTTTTTTTTCTGAAACGTGACACTGTATACAAAAAGAACCGTTCCAATATTTTGATTTTTGCTATCAAAAAATATTTTCTGCCTACGTGCATGTTTGCCGGCTGTGTCGCCAATAAAAACGAATAAAAAACGAATTTTATGCATTTACGAGAAAATCGGATGGATGCAACGGCGAAAATGTTCGAAGAATTTAAGATTGTTACATCACTTCGGCTTCATTAAATTTAACCCGAGAAAGATAACCTACGACGCAGAGGCGCCTGCGAAGACTGTTGATTTTTGTTAATTTTTCATAGAGGTCTAGTGATTTAAGTTTAAAATTACTTAAAATATAAAAAAATATAATATAAATGCATTTTATTTTTACAATAATGCCAAACCTTTAAAATGACTAGATTAACTTAAATAAATATCCATTGTTAGTATAAAATTGACGCCTTAGAAAAGCATGCGCCTCTGAAGCGTATGGTTATCTTTTACGTACGTTGTCATATGGTTATCTTTCTAGGGTTAATTTAAAGAGCTATTACAACCCCCGCGTGATCCGTTCTTTCGGAAACCCAGCGGCCATATCATATTACGAGCTTGTATTTCGCCGCACGAGGGTGCAGGTGTGTTTTACGTCGCATTTTGTGCTGCTTTCACGCGCCCAGAGCGCTGCGAAGCGTCGCGTCGCCGCGGAGACCGGGCCGGCTTCATGGAGCGACGGGATATTAATTTCGAATTTGTCTTCGAATTTTTGCATAATTATTCCGGCGACGTCGAGAGTGCAGCGGGCCACACGGGACCGATAACGACGAGGCGCGCGTCGTGTCGAGCGGGACCGAGGTCGAAAGCCCGGTTAAAGGACAACGAGACAAGGGTCCAGCTTGCTCGACATTGTTAGGACAACCTTTGATCTACGCGAGCCATCCACCTGTCGCTGCGTGCGCCTCTCGGCACGCGTAATTAGCGGGGAAACAGCCGCCTCGCGATTCCGACCAAGAAAAATTCGCCAGCGAACCGGATCCCTTTGTCGCCGCGCGGAAATTACCGGTCGATGCCCGTCACGCTGCTCGCGATCATGCTCGATCGATCGAGCAGCCGTCGCCGGCGTTGTCGTAATTTTCGACAAGCCGAGCAGATGAACGGAGCACCAGGCGAAAAGTGATCAATCAACGAATGCAACGTTCATTGGTTTTATTTTATCTTATTCATTTAGTCGTGTGTAAGGGTAGAAGACACCCTTTGTTACGGAAGAAGAAATATAAAGGAAGAGATTTTACATAAATGTCGCACGAGTGCAACAAAATAGATCGAATATATATGTACTCTAAATAGACTGCAGATCTTTATGCAAGTTTCTTATTTTCTCGTGGTGAATTTTCAATTTTCAGTGTGCCCAATTTCTACAGTGCTGAATTTTCAGTCTCCAATTTTCGCAGCATCTAATTTTCACAGCCCCAATTTTCATAGGCTACATTTTTTACCGGCCTGAAATTGTATAGACCCCCGCTATCTCTCAGCTCCAATTTTCACAGTTCTCAATTTTCACAGCTCGAATTTTCTCAGCCCTCCATTCTCATATTTAGTCCCGAATTTTCACAGTCTTGGAATTGCGTAGACCCCCATTTTCATAACTATAAATTCTCATAGTCCCTAATTTTCGCAGCCCCCCATTTTGGTATTTAATCCCAATTTTCACAGTCCTGAAATTTTACACAACCCAATTTTCACATGGTCCCGAATTTTCGCAGCCCCGATTTTCACAGTCCCGAACTCTCCCCCCTCCCACCCCTAATTATCACAATTTCTTGGCTGTCCCGCCGCGCTTCAACGTTTCCACTCTTCATTCCCAAAATTTAAATAAGTACGACATCTCGCGAAGCTCCATTTATTTAAATTCTTGAACCTAATGGATAAGAAAGTTTCTATTCATGGCTCGAGAATATCTGTTGCACGGCGGAGCCGCGAGAGCACGGCGGAATAAAAGTTCAGCCGAGAAGACATTATCGTGCACATCCTTCAGCAGATGCGCATTAATTTAACGTATTATACGCCGGCACGTCGGTATAAAGCTGAATTTCCTCTCCGCGAGACACGTCGGCCACGGATGAAGAATGTATCACGGAATTCGGCCGGGAAGAAGTTTCGGAACAGAAGCGAGACTTAAGCGCGTTAACGAAAAACGGTCGGCCAAGAATTCCGGGAAGAATGTGCGACACGTGCATTGGGAGAGGTTAAAAGTGACTTTAAATATTTTTACGGGTTATGTAACAGTCCCATAGTGTCGTAAAGACGGAGTTTCAATTTAAAAATTGACATCGAGCCTGGGACGTTTTAACCCGCTGCTTCCGGCGCTTTATGGCGCACGGTCGATCGTCGTGCAACCTAAAAACTGGGCACGCTGCGTGTCTACTTTATATTTACGAGCTTCCTTACTGCGTTCGTAAATGGTAGCAATGGAGAGCGTTCCAAGATGGTCCAATATCGTATTTGATCGATGCATAGGAACTTCTGGATTCTTTAATTATCGCGTTATGAGATTTTTCGATTATCCAAGCTTGATATTTTCGAACATTCAAGCTTTCGAGATGTTCGAGCTTTACACTTTCAAATAGTCAAATTTTCAAGCTTTCCATGACTCAAAATTTCAAATGTTCGAATTGTCAAGCTTTCAAGCTTATCGCGATTCGAACTTTCGAATTTTCAAGTTTTTCAAGATTCAAACTTTCAAGCTTTTCAAGATTCAAAATTCCAAACATTCAAATTTTCAAGCTTTTCATGATTCAAACTTTCAAATATTCAATTTTTCAAGCTTCCTAAGAGTTTCAAGCTTTCAAGCTTGTCAAGCTTCAAACTTTCAAATATTCAAATTTTCAAGCTTTTCAAGAATCAAACTTTCAAATATTCTAATTATCAAGCTTTCAAGATTCTTACGCTTCTGACTTTCAAATTTTCAAGCTTTTCAAGATTCAAACTTTCAAGTATTCAATGTTTCAAGCTTTCCAATCTTCAAATTTTCAACTTTTCCAAGTTTCAAACTTTTAAATATTCAGATTTTCAACCTTTCCAAGATTCAAAATTTAAAACTTTCCATTTTTTAAGCTTTCCAAGTTTCAAACTTTCAAGCTTGTCAAGCTTCAAACTTTCAAATATTCAAATTTTTAAGGTTTCCAAGATTTAAAATTTTCAAGCGATCAAGCTTTTCATGCTTCAAACTTTCAAATTTCCTAGCTTTTCAATCTTCAAATTTTGAAGCTCTCCAGGTTTCAAACTTTCAAGCTTGTCAAGATTCGAACTTCCAAATATTCAAATTCTCAAACCCTAAAATTCTCGGATTTGCAAATTTTTCCTTCCTTGTCATCGATCCTTCGAATCCCTAAACGTTCACCACTGCAATATCCCATCCCTCCACATCCTTCTGGCTGCCGAGGTTCGGCACTCCAAACGACGGTATTTTGGAGCTCTCAACAGGTCTCGAAGCAGTCATATTTTCCACTTGCCACGCGCTCAAAGTTCCATAGCCGATTCATCCCCATGAACCCTTTAGCTCGTCTAGATCTCCCGGGCCCAGCTCAACCCTATCCTGTTCATCTCCTCGGCCCCGAAACACCCCAATCTTCTTCCCCATAGCCTGCCCACTTCCCCAAGATCCAGCGGAGCCGGAGAATGATTCGACAAGCGAATCCCTGATTTTCTCTACGGCGAATCTTCAGAATCGGTAGCGGCGCGAACAAGAAAAGATACGGTGAAGAAAGAGTGAGGGGGGGAGCAGGAAGCGCGCAATCGAGGATCCACGCGGATCCTCCCTCGAATTCTTCCATCGGCCGTGTTTGCCGTGGCGCGGGGGCGTAGGACGACCGTGGAGAGGTATTTGCCCTGATGAAAGGCCCTTTCAGCCTGAGACAAAAGCGCCGCCGGGCTTGCCGGTGCGATCGATCCGCGCCTATGAAGGGACAGATGGAACCTGCGAGCGGACTAATTCGAGGAGCCGTTCTCGAATCGGCGCGGCGCGTCGCGGCGCCGATGCATCGCGCTGCAACGAGATCCAGGGCTCCGAAGGATCGGCCACATTCGAGGCGAGTCGACCGGAAGATGAGCGGATCGAAGGATCCAGGGGCCTCGGATCCGTTGCTCCTTCCACCAGCGTTCTCGTTCGGCTTCCGCGTCCCATTCGACGTGTTCTATTAGGCGCGCTTCTTTTTAACTTCCGTGCGCGTTCCTCTGAATATACCGCCTGATCGGCCACGCACTATCGCGCCAACAATTGTTCAATTTCTGCGGATCGATTAATGGACTCCTTTCGATTGCGGGACCCCCCGGGCATCCAACTTTCGAGAGGACGATGCCGTACATTTATTGACGATCGAATCTTTCGTTCCATGATTTTCTATGACTTAACCCTTTGCACTCGAGTGGTGACTCTTAGGCACCACTGAAATTTGTTACATCACGTTTTAAGATAATTTTTATATCGACAAAGTTTAGATTTACAAAATTGTTAAGAGTGTAATTTTTCTGTGACTGCCAAGAGTCAATCTCATACGCATAAAATGCATTTTGCCATATAAAATGAAAACACTATAAGTTAGAAAACTAATTTTATATTTACAGTTAAAATAGCTTCGAGTTAAACCGTGAAAGGTTTAACTCTGACAAGTTAAGGCGAATTCTGACATAGCTTAGCATTAATAAATGCTTCGAATAAAACAAAGACACGCGTGAAACTGTTATTAACTTGATTTTCATTAACTTTTCACGTCAGAAAACGACTCCGGAAAATAATATCTATATTAGCGTGTACTTTGAGCTCGACCAATTTCAATCTCAAATCTCCACAGTTTGTGAGATCCAGGCGACATCTTCCTCCAGCATTTTTTTTTAACAAGTTATTTACAGCGTCGATGCCACATATTCAAGTAAATACTTTTGGAAGGAGCGTTTTAATTGATTTTATTTTATTTATTATCGAACAGAAGACCTGTAACAAAAATACAACCGAGTATTCTTCTGATCATTCATAAAATTATTTGTCAATTTCCTTCAAGATATTTTTAAGTTACGCTTTCAATACAATATACTTTTTCTGTACACCTTGATTAAACATGAGAAAATTTTATTTCAATAAAAGCACCGAATCAGTCAAATGATATTTTCGCTGTACCAGTGTCAAGAGATCCTCGTTGCAACAGTTTCAGTATAGAAACGCTCGCCGGTGTATCTGTGAAGTTAACGCGACGCTGAAAATGAAATTCTTTGACGCGCTTTCTTCGGGAGCAGCAGGTGTAAAAGAGGATTTACGAGGGGCTGCCTACGTTTTCGGGTTGAACGCATAAAATCCGACGGCTGTTCATAATTCGGCGCGACAACGCGATGCATTTTTGCTGTTAAAATCATCGTTCCGGCACGGGCGTCGTTAAAATACGAGCGCGTCCGACGGTCGTTCTAATAGAAACCGTGTTCGATTAAATATTGCTGGCTCGGAGCAGCGCGAAATAATGCGGCGAGAGCGTCGCGCAGTGTCCACCGCGACAATTTATTAGTGTTTCCCTCGTTATGCATTCAGAACGTTCGCGGGGTCGGAGACGCGACGGTGCTTAGAGGAATCTCTTTTTTTCCCCCGGGCCGCGCCATTAAAATTCCCGGCGCGATGAAAATATTTCTTAAGCGCGGTTCGGCGCGCTACTTCTTCTATTAAACTGAATTCTTTGAACGCGTCCCCTGCGGCTGCTCGGGACACGACGAAACTTCCCCATTCGCCTTTCTTTATTTCCCGGCAGAACTCGAATCTGGTTAACAGCCGGCGAGATGGCAGGTTGACAATGGAATCGACGATGGATCGGAATCTCGTTGCTTTCGCGGGGACGCGCGCCGTAATGTTGTTCTTCGATAGCTTAACACATTAAAGGCGGGGAATCTTGACGAAAGTATGCTAGGTAACGCGGCGACCGCCCCGCCTCGTTTTTCGTCCTAGAGCGGGCGATATTTTGTGTAATCATAAAAAAATTTAGACTTAAAAAAGTTTATTTAAACTCTTAAGACTAAAAGAAATATTAAAGAAGAACTAAACAATAATTACAAAAAATGTTTTGAAGTACATATTTATGAGAAGTCGAGATAAATCGTAGTACTACGACTCCCGCCTTTAATGTGTTAACACCAAATTTGCCGAGGTTTTCCGAAAATCAGGGGATGGAAATTTACAATCTCCGACGATTCCATTGTGTATGATATTGAAACAGTTTATGTACTTCTTTCGTGACAATCATAGGCAGCGTTTTATGATAACTAGACTGCGGATTTTATGTATTTATGATAAAAACGAGTAGATTCTCCCTAACTGACGCCCAGCTTGTACACAAAAATGAACAATTTGGAAAGAGGTGATACGATTATCCGAGCCTTGCGGCTCGTTTTTATGGTTGCTGACAATCGATAACTATAAAAACGAGCCGCGAGGCTCGGATAATCGTATCTCCTCTTCCCAAATTGTTCATTTTTGTGTATAAGCTGCGCGTTAATTAGGGAGAATTTGCTACATGTTTATACTCTAATTAACTAATCCCAATTTCCATGACGGCTTTGTTTGCAGAATTGCGAATTTACGAGAGGAAACCGCCACATTTTACTTTGTACACTGATTCCAGCAGCAACAATTCGAAACATAGTAGTTCTCTAACTCTACAAAAATTATCTAATTTTTGTATGACTTGACTGAGGGACTCCTGGTACATCTCTCAAACTTGATACATATCACTCAGGATTTCAATTTCGCTCAATTAGGGAGTATTTATTATACTGGACAAATCAAAGTAATTGAAGAGTACCGATGTACTACTGTTAACTCGTTAAAATTATTAGGGGAAAAATTGAATGTGTATCTGGCAACTGTCTCTTGCAATCGATGCAACAAATTTTTATTTTGCGTGAAGATCCCCGGTCTAATGATATTGTACTATCATTATATTATTTCTAATCTTATCGTATATTATTTCTAACCAGGCCGCAATATTTAATTGACTCTTGCAACATTGAATTAACTCTTGCAAGACAAGAATTTTTAAAGCATTAAAAATATATTTTTCTTCGAGAACTTAACCCCTTAATGCACAATTTAAAAAAAAACCGACCAAAAAAAATCAATTTTTTTTATCTAAGAAAATACATATTTGGACCTTAATTTCAATAAATATGTAAAAAAAATGCAAAAATTACTAAAAATTCAATAAAAATAGTGAATAAATAATTATAGTGAATATTGAATCGCATTGCAGATCGAATTTTGTACCCATCGTACTGTTTTTCAATTACCAGTTACTATTTTGAAGGGGAAGGAGGAGACGAAAAAAAAAACTGAAAAATATTTAATTTTACCTAAATTTGTAATAATATAATAATAATATTTATTAGCTGAAAAATATATAATAAACTAAAACTATTCAAAATTTTCTTTTGTATGGTAAATTTCAAAACAAGGTGCAGCACATAGCCCAACATTCCTTATTTCAACATTAGAAAACATACCTTTTATACACTAAAAATCCAATTTACTCTCTATAAAAATACACCATAAAACAAAAACGTTTTTATATGTTGACACTAATAATATTTGTAAAAAATAAAAAACAATTGTCTTTGAAGAAATTCACTTTGATAACGTCTACTTTACTTCACGACTTGCTCACGAATAATACACTAAATGTTCATAAGTGCCATCCTAAAAGTGCATATTTTATTCCTGAATAAGCAAAAAATAGAAAGAGATCGGAGATAACTGGAGAGTAATAAATAAATTAGTCATAACAAAACTCACAAAAGTGCCAACGCTAATTAGATACGCAATAATGGATATAGATAGATAGAAACAATTACCAGGTCAGAGATGCTTATAAGTGTCACCCTAAAAGGCCATATTTTATAATCTCAAATAAACAAACTTTACAGCTTACAATACAGAATTACACGATGAATATCAATAAATTGAATATTTTCCTTGGTTTTTATTAAGTTATTTTTACTGCCCGGATATATTCGAATCTGAACATTTTAGCGACATAAGTTGCGACGCCGACCGTATATATACGGGTCTGCACATTTTGGCCGCTTTTGCACGCCCGTGTTAATACGTTTCTGCGCGTTAAAGGGTTAATCGTGTATCAAAATATTAAATATCAGAAATAATAAAAATACGCTGTATACGAATATACTAATTTGAATAGGTCAATTATTCGTAAGCAACTTGTTCTAATGTTCTATATAAATCATAATTTATCTATCGCATCGAACGTTTATTCTTACGTAAAAATACGTTTAAATGTCGCCCTCGATAGAGTTGTTCTTCGGTGAATACACAGCTTAGCGTTTCATACTTTCATTGTTGGTTACAAATTCGCACGAGTCCACTCGAAAATAGCGCTGGGGTTCGCGCGCCACTTTCGACAATGGTTCCCAATAAATATCTCCGCCGATACGCTCGAAACAATGGAGCAAATATGTAACAGCACTTTTCATCAGTTTTTCGAAAATGGAACACAGCTCGCCGATAAGAGAAACGAATTTTTCTCTGTAAAACAGACCCGGCTGATACTTCGTTAAACTCCGAACGCGCGCGTATTATACTTTCGCGTGTATCGTTTTGCGGAATTATTTAATAATAAGTCGCGCGTGTACGAAACGTAATAGCGAGACGCGTAAACGGCCGGTCAATTTTATTTATTAATGTAGGTCGCTCGGGCCGCGAATGGCTACGGTACATTCAAAATTGCCGTCGTGTTGTTATTGAAAACGTGAGATAAGCAGAATTTATTTGATTGCAACGCTGGCTCCATTTAATTAACTGTAAAACGCACAGCCTCATTAAACGTTGATAATAGTGATCGAGATTCTGTCACGGTCGCACCGTCGCCCGGACCTGCGGCGAACGTTCGAACGTTGATTTAGGGGGACGTTCAAGCCGCGGGACATCTGTTTATTCGAGCCATGATCCAATTAACTGTTATAAAATAACAATTGTTCAGCGATTTTATTACCATTATAAAAAAAAAACAAAAATCCTATTCGCTGAAACAGAATCACGTACAATTCTTAATCAAGTTAAGTAATTTGTTTTTATTACGATATATCCGAGCGAACTTTTTTTAAAAATATATTTTAAAATATATTGAATTTAAAATTGAAATTCATTTGGTTAATTATATCCCTGTACAATCGATCAAAATAACTTCTAATACAGATCAATTAAGCTACAAAACTGTATCGAATTTTACAAAATTTTAAACCTAATCCATACAAATTTATAAAAACTTTTTGATATTAATAAATAATTTCATGCTACCATATTACTGTGTTATGATTTTTATTTAATTGGCACGACCTCTAATTTCAAACCAATCAAATTAATCCTTAATGGCTCTCTGCCTAGACGAATTTAAGTAAATAATAAATTAAAAATGAAATTTAATTGAAAAAGAATTGCAAACCTTTAGAATAATTTTATCTTTCTATGTCAATTTGTGCCATCATTTTGAATGACTCTGATGAGTGCGAGAATTTTTGTGGTTCGATATTCAGCAGTTAAAGTGTTAATAATGCTTAATTGCCCAATATTCTATGCGAAAAGAATCCAAAAATGATTTTAATCCGCTGAGATTAATAGGCAACGAATTCGTACGTCGCCAGGAATATTTTTGGTAATATGGATACGCCAAAAAAAAAGAGAAAAAAGAAACGGCTGAAAAACTAACGGGCAACAATTATTCCAAGTACGAGGGAATTAAGAAATAATACGCTGTATTACTACGGTATGCGACTAATTAGCAATTCAGAGTTGACGTTGTGACGGCCAGCGAACCGAACATTTTCGCAGCGTACAATTCGCGACCGCGCGCGTCTCGCTATTACCGGGCGTACCGGATACGACGAGTTAAAAATTCACGGTTCCGACCGCGGCGTCCGAAATAAAATGTTTCGGTTTGTTACGCCGCCAGAATGCCATTGTGCGCACGTTCGCGCGACCACGAAGGGACCGCGCGCCATATCCCGTTCGCGCCCCTTATTTTCGACGAACCTAATTACGTGGACGAAAATTCAAGTCCTCCTCGATCCTTCAAATTTATGGGCGAAACTTGAAACCGGCCGTCGCGTTTCGGTCCCGTAAATCACGCTCATTCTTCTCGTCCGTTCGTTTTTAATATGTATGTGTCTAATGCTGTCAGAAGTTACGGCTGCCATTTTCCTTCGCCACCATCGTCCGGCGCTTCGAATCATAGTTTATTCATGCGCGACGCGTATCATGGAATGGATCCAGCGGCGCATTTTTATTTCATCCGGCAAATTATAGTTTTATGTGAAAATACGGTCTTCGAATAAAACAATGCGTGGTTCATTTCGATGCTGTCAGAAGTTCCGGCTGACATTTTCTTTCGCGATTAAAAGTAATCGTCCAAATCGTCGTCCAATAAAATAATGCGTAGTTCATTTGAATGCTGTCAGAAGTTACGACTGGCTTTTTTCTCTCTCTGTAATCAAAGACAGCGTCCAATTTATCATTGAGAATGGATCCAGCGTTGGATTTCTATTTGATTCCGTAGACTATAATTTTTGTATAAAAACATGGTTGTCGAATATCGTTCAGATAATGGTTGGTAGAATCGGTGAGGCAGGAAAATACGTGGAAACAGCTCGAAAGAATTTGGTCAAGCTTGTGTCATTTAAATAATGGCGGCCGGGCTCTGCGAAATCAACGAAAACGAGGGAAGCTGCGAGCATCGGTATATTCCGAATATGAAGCAAGGAGCACGACAATCCGCGCCAAGAGTCTTTCAAACACGAGCATCCGCTTGAAAAGCGACGAAGGCCACTTTGAAGAAACTGTGCCGAAAAAAGGCCGCTCAAGGTTCGCCTGAAACGTGGCCCGGCCCTCGTCGGCTCTTCCGTCCTCTGCCTCCCAGCTTTTCGTAAATGAGAGCCCGCCCCATTGTCTTCTCGTTGCCGTTGCCGAACTGTGTCACGGCATTACCGGGTCGCAATCGCGGATTTCACCGTGATCGTCGCGCGGAATTGCCGGAGAATGCGAATTTCACGGATTCGCGCGTGATCTAAAACCGCTTACCGTTCGGAAGGACACCTCGATCTGTTCTCCACCGATTCCGATCGTACACGGTCTTTGCGAATTTTTCCTGGATTAATTGATGGACTTGTTTGCACTAACCGATAGCTCGTTTCAAAGTACATTAATTTCTCCCAGAAATGTTCTGCAGATATGAGAATACTAAGTCGCGATTATTCGGGCCTCGCAGCTCGTTTTTACAGAAACTCGGGGCAGTCGGCAAAAAAGGCAGCGGCCAGCTAGTATAAAAACGATGACTTAACTTTTTTATTTTTTATTTTTTGCCATGATTCGAAGGCAATTCGGAAGCCACTTGCCATGATCCGAAGGCAATTTGAAGACCACTTGCCACGATTTAAAGGCAATTCGGAAGCTACATGCCACGATTCGAAGGCAATTCGGAGGCCACATGCCACGATTTAAAGGCAATTCGGAGGCCACATGCCACGATTCGAAGGCAATCCGAAGACTAACTTGCGTAGGATAGATTACATAGGCGTAGGACTAGCACAGGGAAATTCACAGCAACCCAAAATTTGTCATTCCGGGAGAAATTACTGTACATGTATCGTCCACTGAAAACTGTAAAAATTGCCCGTTTTTGGTCGAAATTCGTGAAAAACTGCGATTTTCGCGAACTACTATTACTTACAGCTTACGTCAGGGTCAATCGATATCGATGAAATTTTCAGCATACATATAAGTCACCGAGATCTACAAAATGCATTTTTTAGATTTTCGTTATAGGCTCAGATAAAAAAATTGAAAAACATCATTTTTTAAATTCTTTTATCATTCCAACGAATTGCAACTTTTGAAAGCAGTTTTTCAGCCATTGTCTGGTAAATTTAGACCGCTTGGCCCAATTACAAAATAGTTATTCCATGTTAGAAGGTGTACTTTCTACACCCACCGTGCATTGTTTTCTCCGCACACAGCTTAATTTTCCCTTCTGCGGCGAATGTAACGCCGAACCGTGTACTCACGGAAAATGACGTTCAAAGCCGCTTTCTCTGGGATCACCCTCGTGCCACCTGTTTCACGGGTGGCTCGCTAAACAGCTCGCAAAAAACAAAAAAGGATCGCGCACAATTAATCGCCGAATTCGTTTGCCGCAAGCCGCCGCCGGTTCGGCCGGCGAATCTCGACCCTAACCACCGCGTTTCCACCCTCCTAACCACGAAGTCCCATAAATAGACCAGGGGTTTATCGTTTGCCGGGGCACGAAATCCCCTAAGGGCAATCATAAGGTGTTTATATTGCGTGACGCAACGCGACGCAACGCGACGCGAGGCGAACCGACGCCCCCGGCTACGGGGAGCTAATCGTCGGCGCCATTGGGAGCTGGCCGATCGAGCGCGGCACAGGACACCGGGTATTTAGATGGTTATCCACGGCGAGCACACCCCCGGAACGGCTATTTATCCTCGGCGAATAGCAATTCTATGGATTAGGGGACCTTCGCGGGCCGCGCCTATCAGAACATCTGAAAGCCGCCGCCGACAATGGATACCTGTAATCGCATGTTGTCGATTAACCATCCTGCGGGTACCGGCGTCCTCGCAACTACTCCCTTTACTCAAGTTTCTCTTCGGACCATTAAAGCTGTCTTGTTCGCGGTCGTTCAGCCTCCTGCCAGCCGATTGCGATCAGCTTTGAACAGACCCGCGGCCGTAGTGCCGGGTGGCAAAACCGAAAAAAATTCCGGAAGCCGCGAATGTTGTCGACCGATTAGCCCCATTGATAAATTTGACTGATGCGTTCCGTTTGCGTTCCATTGTTATTCCAAACGGCGTTGAAGTCACCGATGCGTTTTGTGATTCTAAGTTCGCCTCGTCGCGTACGCCGCGTTTTCTTCATTGCGAGGGACAAGGTCTAGTTTAATGTTTTGTATAAATCATAGTTAATAAACTTCGGATGTTTATGCAAGATAGAAATTGTCTACGTTAATTGTGAGAAGTGTAAGTCAGGTGAAAGTATATTTCCTGTTTCAATAATAGTAACAAGTTGAAAATAATAATATCTTGAAATTTGCCTAATGTTGTCAGATGAAAGTATGTTTTCTGTTTCAATAATAGTAACAAGTTGAAAATAATAATATCTTGGAATTTGAGTAATGTTGTCAGATGAAAGTATATTTTCTGTTTCAATAATAGTAAGAAGTTGAAAATAATAATATCTTGAAATTTGTGTAATGTTGTCAGATGAAAGTATATTTCCTGTTTCAATAATAGTAACAAGTTGAAAATAATATCTTGGAATTCGAGTAATGTTGTCAGATGAAAGTATATTTTCTGTTTCAATAATAGTAACAAGTTGAAAATAATAATATCTTGGAATTTGAGTAATGTTGTCAGATGAAAGTATATTTTCTGTTTCAATAATAGTAAGAAGTTGAAAGTAATAATATCTTGGAATTTGAGTAATGTTGTCAGATGAAAGTATATTTTCTGTTTCAATAATAGTAAGAAGTTGAAAGTAATATCTTGGAATTCGAGTAATGTTGTCAGATGAAAGTATATTTTCTGTTTCAATAATAGTAAGAAGTTGAAAGTAATAATATCTTGAAATTTGTGTAATGTTGTCAGATGAAAGTATATTTTCTGTTTCAATAATAGTATCAAGTTGAAAATTATAATATCTTGAAATTTGTCTAATGTTTTCTTCGCAGTTTTGTATCAAACGTAATCATTTTTCACTAAAATTTGTACTAATGTATATTGAAAAAATAAAATAAAGTAAATAAATAGTATAAATATAAATAAATATAATTTAAAAAATCGATGTTTTTTAATATCTCAATATTTGAGATATATGATACATTTTGCCGTATACAATATATTTAAAGATATGTCAGTATTTAACTATTCAGTTAATACAATTCGGCATGAGATAGTGCAAAATTTCTTTTTTTTTCATCTCGGTATTGGATTAGAACAGCGATTTGTCTCGCCAGATTGAACAGAATCGCGTGACTGTAATTTTCGTTCCAGTTAGATCTCGATAAATAAAATGAGTCGTTCTGCGGAAACGGAACTGGCCGACGAATCGACACAATAAACTGCTGTCCCGTGGTTCGTTTCACGCTCGATTGTCGATCTTTTATTTAAGCAGTTCGCGCGACGCGTCGTTTCCTCCCTTCACGGCCAAGGAGAGTTCACAGAGGAGATTTATATCTCGCGAGTAACTGCAACGCCGGTAACATCCCTTTTCCGGAAGATTGTATCTTTCAAAGGAACAATTTAAAACACTAGCGCGGCATTTGCATGGTAAGCACTTTTTTGCAGGAACTTTCAATGTAGCCGTTCTAGAGAATGTAATTTTCCCGGGCCCGCGAGTCCTGATCATAAATACGAAACTAAGCTTCATAAATATAAATTATCCCAAAGGAAATGTGAGCGGCCGGGAATCTTTAATCTCGCCGTCGAAAACTCGATTCCGATCGATTATCTCGACGCGGAATTGCGCGGCGAGCGTGAGCTCGCTTTCCTTCGTATCGCTTTGGCTTCTCCTTTCTTTTTTTCTTTTTTTTTCGCCGACTTGATTCACCGTGGGAAGCGTCAAATTGTCGATCCGACGCTTTTGCTTTTTGTCAATGGTAATGGAACTTTATTTAGTTCCACGGAATCTTTGAATGCATCGTGCGAGTTGCATCGGTGCTCGTCAAATGCATTTTGTTCAGCTCAATTTTACTGTGTACTTCGAATCGATTCTACGAAGTTTCGCTTCGAAAATAACGTTTCGTTCAGCTTATTTTCAAATATTCGGTGAACTTGGTTTATTTTTACTTTATTATTCGAACAAGTAATGCATGTTATACCGCTTTAAAAATTGTCTTTTCTCGCTCTGTGGCTAATTTATTATCCGACTTGGTTTATTTTCACGTTATTATTCGAATAAATAATGCAGGCTATATCGCATTAAAAATTGTCTCTTCTCGCTTTGTTTCTAATTTATTATCCGACTTGGTTAATTTTCGCGTTATTATTCGAACAAATAATGCACGCTATATCGCATTAAAAATTGTCTCTTCTCGCTCTAATTTTTACTTTATTATCCGACTTGGTTTATTTTCACTTTATTATTTGAATAAATAATGCATCCTATATCGCTTTAAAAATTGTCTCTTCTCGCTCTATTTCTAATTTATTATCCGACTTGGTTTATTTTCACTTTATTATTTGAATAAATAATGCATCCTATATCGCTTTAAAAATTGTCTTTTTTTGCTCTGTTGCTAATTTATTATCCGACTTGGTTTATTTTCACTTTATTACTTGAACAAATAATGCACGCTATATCGCATTAAAAATTGTCTCTTCTCGCTCTGTTTCTAATTTATTATCCGACTTGGTTTATTTTCACTATATTATTTAAATAAATAATGCATCCTATATCGCTTTAAAAATGGTCTTTTTTTGCTCTGTTGCTAATTTATTATCCGACTTGGTTTATTTTCACTTTATTACTTGAACAAATAATGCACGCTATATCGCATTAAAAATTGTCTCTTCTCGCTCTGTTTCTAATTTATTATCCGACTTGGTTTATTTTCACTATATTATTTAAATAAATAATGCATCCTATATCGCTTTAAAAATGGTCTTTTTTTGCTCTGTTGCTAATTTATTATCCGACTTGGTTTATTTTCACTTTATTATTTGAACAAATAATGCACGCTATATCGCATTAAAAATTGTCTCTTCTCGCTCTGTTTCTAATTTATTATCCGACTTGGTTTATTTTCACTTTATTATTTGAATAAATAATGCATCCTATATCGCTTTAAAAATTGTCTTTCCTCGTTTCCAATTACGACTTCGTTATTTGCACGTTATTATTTGAATAAATAATGCACGCTATATCGCATTAAAAATTGTCTCTTCTCGCTCTGTTTCTAATTTGTTATCCGAGCGAGAAATGGAAGTTATGTCTTTAAAAACGACTTTCGCGCGGGTTAATAAGCAATGTATCCTGAACGTTATCTTCGTCGTGACGTTTCGTGTAATTGAGGAAAAGAAAGCTGGACAGCTTTAGTCATGTATGAGACAATTATTTTTAATGCTACGTGAGCACTTGTTTCTCCGTGGAATGCGAGTCTCCCGACTCGAAATTCTACCCAAGTCTCCCCGAAACTGCTGTCCTTTTATTCCCAGACTTCCCGCTTACTTCTCTTTCGCGAATTCCTTCGAGAAACGAGAATCGATTAGGTCCTCAGATTAAATTTTGTAAATTTTCGTCGACGCAACGAGACACTGCGATGCCAAGAAAATTTGGAAACGGTCCTACAAGACGAGAGAAAAATGGTCATTCGAATAGGAACATTGCCGATCGATTTATGAATTATTACGGAACCAATTAAAGCCTATGTAACAATTATAAGCGCAGTTCAAGCCGAAATCTTTTGTTCTCAATAACATCCCAAAAACAATGCATCGAGCGATGCAACAGGATTCAATATTGCTTTAGAATCGCATGCGATATTTGGGCTCGAGTGAAACGTTTTCAATACGTGCATGAACGATGATACATTGTTTAGCAGCAGTTCACAATGAAAAATGAATTTCAATCAAAAGGAGTCAGTGTTTCGAACGGATTTAACATTGAAGCTCCCAAAGTGACGAAAGGTATCCCGCTTCGTATTTTCGATTTTATCATTACCGGAACCAGAAAACTGAGTTCCACGGTCAATCATTCAAATTACGAAATTATATATAAAAGCCGATTAAAGTCCCAATAGAAGCATTTTTGTAGTTTCGTCGCGATTGCTCGGTAAATCTAGTGTTAAAAATCAACGACGTTGAACGAGCCTCGCGCAATCGTTGCGCTGATTCAACACGTTCCTCACCGTTTTTCTGCCATCGCGATGAAAACTCGGCTATTCTCTTCTCAAACAGCGTTCAACTTCTATCTTTCTCACTGCAAGATGATTTTTAATAAACCGTGATATCACGAGCATAATCTGTTGATTTGAAGCGCGAGGCAAAAACGGGCGAAGTATTATCCGAGGATCTTCCAGAAGTGGCTGGCGGACGTACCAGTAATATTTGACGATGGGCGGGAAATTTTCCGGGCCCAAGAGGATTTTCCTCGTCGGCGCCCGGCAGACGGCCGTGCGATTTAAATTCCGCGCGAGTAGCCCGGCTGGATCGCAAGGAGGAGATGATCAGATCGCCGACCGGAACGGTCAGATATGCCCGAACCGGGCCGCGGAGGTCTCACCGAGCGTTTTCCGAGCGGACCGGACAGGTCAATCGGAATTTTAAATCGACACGCAGCCCTCGAATGTTTGCCCGAAAAGCTTTCAGCCTGTAAATTATTCATCGCGCGCCGCTCGGCCATCGGCCCCGGTGACGCATCCGAAAGGAGGGCCTCTGTTCCCGTCGTGTTGCTTCTAATGCTCGACATCCTGCTCGATCGGAGATCAATCCGATACCGACGAGAAAAAGATACAAAAGCAACAGACGTCGTCGTTGTTCCGCAAACTTGTCGAGCACCCTGCGCTCCTTCAACGTAATAGCTCCCCCATAAACGATTTTATCGCTGACCTTGTGTAAGAGGTCAGGGGTGCAAGAGGTTCGCAGGGCGCCATTCCGTTCCACCCGTCTTCGGCAAATCACTCGTTTAATTAGCGATTTTTATTTAGCTTTTCAGCGAAGTTCTGTTTCAACGTAGAGTTTTCGTGTCGCGATTCAGATCGATAAGCTACTTTTTCACAGTTTTCGTGTTCGAATTGTTGAGAGTATGAAGACTTCTTTTTAAGAAACGATTGCATAGATTCCTTTATTCAAAATTACATCGTAATTCTAATGGCGGAACGTTTAAATAAATTCGGTCTTGTCATTCTTTTAAGGCAACCTGAGTTCGGCAAAGAGTAATCTGATTAATGATTAACGATTATAACTTGTTAGTTATTACGGATTAGTAAGAATAAATTATTTGGGTACAACAAATTAGATGTAATAAATGACATGGTTAGTTATTACACATTATAAAGTTAGTTATTATGAATTATATGATTAGTTATTATAGATTAGTTACGATAACTAACGGGTTATAATCGTTAATCGTCGATCAAGTTACTTTTCGCCTAACTCTGAAGGCAACACGCTTTAATCACTTTCAGAGCTTGGTTAGTTTCTCATAAAAAATATACCCTACAGTTAGTGCATCTTCGAAGATGCACTAATAATATATATATATATATATATATATATATATATATATATATATATATATATATATATATATTAGTTACGATAACTAACGGGTTATAATCGTTAATCGTCGATCAAGTTACCTTTCGCCTAACTCTGAAGGCAACACGCTTTAATCACTTTCAGAGCTTGGTTAGTTTCTAATAAAAAATATACCCTACAGTTAGTGCATCTTCGAAGATGCACTAATAATATATATAATAAAAAGATGTTGATCTAACAGGTACAATATTTGATCCGACACATGCCTCGCGGTTACGTCTACGATCGATTTCAATGGACGATGCACAAAAATGTATATTATTAGAGACGATAACAAAAAAAACGAATCGACGACTCGTGATTGAATTGATAAAAAAAAAAAAAACGAAACAGAAACGAATCGAACGTGATTTCTCGAATGCCGAAATTGAAAGAGCAGCGAAGTATTTCATCTAAACAAAGAGGAATGACAGAAATCTCTCGAAAATCGACGTTCCAGTAATTATCTTTTGTCGGCGGTGGAACACGGCGGAAGAGGGATTTTCAGGAATTTCTATTTGGGTCACCGTGAAACCGTCGATCCGACGTATCGTCGAGGAGACTCGACCAATCGCGTCCCTCTCCGCTCGTAAGATACAACCGGCGCGGTGGCGAACGTCAGAGCTTTGACAAGATTGCCGTCGGTAAACCGCGTAATTGTCCCCTTCGAGGGGACATCGCCGGGGTTCGTTACGATTTAATGAGTTCACTTTTTCTTCCCCGGAACATTGAGCACGGGGTGAAGTTCGAACGTATTTCCCTGGTCGATTGAACGGACGTGCTCTTTATCTGCCGGCCCATCGATTCGTCTCCGCTTCTAATGAGCCGGAACTATACCGCCATCGGTGTTCGATAAATTATCGATCACATTTTCGTGACTCGCTAAACAACCGATCCGGGACTCGCGAGTGGACCGATTGCATTGCAAGTACAGCGGAGACTCTCTTATCCGAACATTTGGTTTCACAATGTTCCGATGTTCGAACGTTTTGTCATCCAATCATTGCCTTTCGTTTAATTTGGCATAATTAACTTTAAATTTATCTACTAAGATGTACTAATTTTTTTCTTATATTTCTCATAATTTTCATGGAAGAGTTAACATATAAGCAACTTAAATTTTTCTGTACGAAGTTGATCAAATTTTCAGAACGCATATAAGTCACCCAGATCTACGAATGGCAATTATTAAAATTTTTGTTATAGGCTCAGATAAAAGTGTGAACAAACGAGAGTTTATTACCTTTTCTTGTCTCATCCAGGGTAACAGAAAAATTAAAAAGAAAGCATCTTAGTCATTGTCCAGTAAACTATACCTCTTGTCATCTAAAAGAATATGCAAGTCACTTAGTCCAATTTTGAAGAAAATTGTTTAAAAACATATTCAAGTCACTTGGTGTACGAACACTTTTGTGGGTCATCGTAGAGTGCGTAGAATACTGTACACTTGCTTAACCCTTTCATAGGCTCTGGGAACAACGCTACCCGCCCACTTTTAGTGCGCATACGGACCACCAGGCTCAAATATATTCCCACCGTTGAACATTCTTATTGAATTTGTTGAAGCAAGAAGTAATTTCTTGAGTCTTGGAAAGCCTCCACATCCTGAAGTGCAGGGTTTCCATATACCTGAGAGTACACAGGTATAAAAACATGCGTTGTCGCCCAGGCCCCTCAGGTTCTTCCGTACTCTCACACTGTGCGCTTGTTCACCGTGTCTCCTTCATTTCTTTCTTAACACTTAGCCGACCGATCGGGTAGTCTACCCATTTCCAAGCTAGTCGGTAGCCGACCGATCAGGTAGATCTACCATTTTGACCTGAGGAACGCTTCTTTCTCTATAGAGCTTCTTATTTCTATAGAGTACAACATATAATAAAATGCACACCAGCACACCAACACCACACCCATTAGAAATCGAAATGCTACCTCTCAAGACTCTCACAACTTTTTCGAATATATAAGACTCCGCTCAACTTGCAAATATTAGTGTAGAAGCTAAGCTCCTTGCTGCGACTCTCAACAAGTGGTGTGAAACGAAGTATAGAAAAACTATCCCTAAAAATGTCCAGGAACATGAGTGACAATTCAAGCGATGAGTTGTTTATGGACATACTATCAGACTGTTCTGAAGACATTGATCTACTGATAAGTGATTGTGAAGTTGACGACAACAATAGCAACATCGTTCCCATATATTAGGCTAATCGACGAATCCTTTCGAGTGAATCGGAAGATGATTCCGCCGATGACTTGGAATCAAATGTTATTGTCAATGGCGTCGATGATTGGACAGAAGATGATGTTAGAGTTGAACTGAAGCATATGGTCGAACTGCATGCATCAGCACAATGCCTGAACATCACGATATATTACTGCTTTTTTGTTCCATATTTGAGTTACGTTGTTTATCCGTCATCTTTACTGACCTTAATTTTCTGACTCTACTAACTATACTTTTTGAATAACCATTAAAAAATAATTATTATAAACTTTTAAATTCGAATTTTGTATAAGCAATATGTGAAATCGTTGAAGGAAATTGTTACCGTAAGATATAATTGATCGCATAAATAATTTTCGGACGTTTTTGATTTCAAATAGCGAATTTCAGTCCGTGCTACCTCAGAAAAATGCGCGGTGGATAGCGCAGTTTGGCTTTCCCGAGCGCGGAAACCGTACAGGTCTCTGTGGCGCGCGCGGTCGGCTAAGTGTTAAATATAGTTATTTACGCGTGTCTCATTCTACACCCTTTTATTTCGAATAATCCCCTCAACAGAATTGAAATCAATGATTAATTCGCGCGAAACATTCGGGGGACATCGAACGGGACCGTTTTATCCGTTGCTGCGGATCGCCATTGATCCGCTTGTCGCCGTAGGAAACTTGGCCGCTAAACCGGTCGTTCCGAAGTAAACTCCTAGCGGGAATCGATTCAGCGGGATCCCGCTGGGATCTCGGCGACGCATACGTCCTTATCTGGCCGGCGATTGTTCTGCCGCGTTGTGTAACGGCGTCGGCAGTCAAAGGGTTAAGAAAACAAGGAACGCGTAGGAGCCAGCCCGGTGACATCCGGCGGCGCCGTTATCCGCGCAGTCCCGACGTCCGGCTGTCATTAATGTATCGCCACGTAACGGTGAACCGTGGCCGCTGCGTGCCGTCCCAGCGAACAAACAGCAGCTCGTCGCACGGTAAACACACCGGTACCAGCAGCAGACGCGTAGAGTCGCGGGGATCGATGGCACGCGGTGCACCCTGCTGCAACCCTAACCCTGCTGCACCGTGCCTCCTCTGCCAGTGCATTGCGGCCTCTGACACCGCGTCCCTGTGTCGCTACGTAATGAATAGGACATAAATCCAGCGTCCTTCTGCCCGAGAACCGGCCTCCGAAGCGCTATCTCTATATCCGCAAGCGTGTTCGTGCGTGTCGGTGCACGCGCGATACCCTCCGGAAGAATTCTGTCCTTCAGCTACCATGCCGTGGCCCGCTGCAGCGCCATGAACAGGAGTTCAAGGTGGAAAACGCGCTGTCTCGGTGCAACGTGTCGAAGACAGTTGCATGACGGTTCCTCGTTGAACACTGCGACGATGTCCATGATTTTGTATTTCTCGCAAAGACAATCGAACGAATTTTGCGAATATAATTCTACAATATCGTAACACGATGTTTGGAAAATTTATGGGTTCCTTTTTGACCACGTTTTTCTTACATTTTATGAGAGGATACGATGGATTTAATACGATGAATACGATAAACAGAATTTATGCATTTCTGACAAAGACCAGTTAATCGGATATACCGCATTAAATTGCATGTCACAAAATTGAACGATGTCGCTCGATTATTTTCAAATGATTCAAAATCATTGTTGGGAATGCAGATAAATTGTTATTTAATTTCTGCTCGTTGCGATCGAGGTGGAGAATCTTTATTCTGCACAAAGATCCGCAGTCTAACAATAAATATGTGACGTTGGTAGCGAACGTGTGTTAGCATTCGCGTCCGAATCTGTACAAAAGCTTCCATCTCCTGCGAAAGATTAGGCACAAAGCTAATTTCTGCTTCACGCTATCTCGTCCTGCGTTCTTCGAGGACCGAACTTTCACCCCTTCAGGGTCCAACGACGTTAATTCCTCGACGCGGTCTGAACACTCGGGGTTTTCTAATCGTCTCTCGATTACCATTGGGCGCGATGCGGCCGTCGGCGAGACAATGCACTGGTTTGTGGCCGGTCCGGCCGGGCGGCGCACAATAGGTGTGTTCGTACGTCACGATTTTCGAACAAAGTGTCGCTACAGTCGATAGCGCCGGTGAAAAGCGTGTGCAGACGTATCAAACGCGTTCACCGCAGCGGCCGGCGCGCCGTGCACCGGATACCCGGTTAAATAGTCGTGCGGATGGCCGCGGCGGCGGTGACGGCCACTCCGCGAGCGGCCGAGCGTTCATTTACCCGATCCAAATCCGCCTCGCGCGATCCCGCGGCGACCGATACTCGCGGAACACGCCGAAACCTGAACAGCCGCCGAATAATCCGACTTCTGCAAACTCTGACGTGGCTGGCTTCTTGTTATTAGATTGATCTCTTTTCGTAACTATTTGTCAGAAAGTACCGCCGATTCGATTTTTCACGATATTTTCTAGCCTGAACACGTCGTTAATTACCACGTTATTTACACGGTATGTCACAAATTAGTTCCACGATTTTTCAGCCTCTCCGATGCTCTGACGAAAATGTTTCCTATCAAAGTTAATTAGTATTTAATCAACAAGAAATTGCAATTGTTCAAGTTTAAAAATAAATTGATTTTCGATAAAAAAAACAAGGTCATCGTTATATTTTTAAATGAAAGTGGGTTATTTTAACTTGATAGTATTGCAGGCGATGTCGAAACGAATTCAACGATCTGATACATGATGATCTTCAGATGAGATTGAAGGAAAAAGCCAGTTAAAATTACCTATAAATTTATAAACAATTGTAATTTCTTGTCGGTTAATACCAATACTAATACCAAATACTAATTAACTTTGAGAGGAAACATTTTTTGTCAGACCCTGTATGTATATGTAAGTGAATAAATAAATAACGAGACTAGGTAAATGTACAAGCAATGCTTCGTTAAATTGTATATTTTGCATCATGTTGGAATTCATCGCACCGAACATGATAATTAATATATAAGAAATATATTCAATACATTGGTAATCTTGTTAAATCGATGATCCATGCTTGCCCTGTTGGACTTTTTATAAATATCTGTCTTGGGATCGATAAGATGTCTTAAATTATTTTATTTTTATTTATTTGTTCTTGTGTACGAGTAAACAACCCCTTTTGCTACAGAAGAAGGAATAAAAATAATAAGATTTAATGTAGCCATCGCACGAGTACAATAAAAATATCGAGTATGTACACAGTACAAAGTAAGACAAAGTGTAGCGTACATAATAGGTATACAGGGTGTCCCAAAATTATTGTACAAACGGAGAATGAAGGGTTCCTGAGGTCATTTGAAGAAATTTTTTCCTTAGCGAAAATGCAATCCGCGGTTTCGTTTACGAGTTATTAACGAAAAACGGTGACGAATGAGAGGCGAGATTAGCTGGCGCGAGGTGGCCTAGCCAATGAGCAGAACTGGGCTTCGACCGCCTCGCGTTAACTAATCTCGTCTCTCATTGGTTACTGTTTTTCGTTAATAACTCGCAAACGAAGCCGCGGATTGCATTTTCGCTAAGGAAAAAGTTTCTTCAAATGACCTCGGGAACCCCTTATTTCCAGCTTGTACAATAATTTTGGAACACTTTGTACAGCAGATATAGTAAAATTAAGATCATTCTTATCGTTTACAAAGAATAGACGACTGCGTACAGGGTTGATTTTCCAATAGGTATGAAAATTGTATTAAAATCCAGAGGAGGTTCGGCGGAGGGTTAACAATAAGTGACGGAAATTTCGCAAACGTTTTAATTAAGTCTGTGGAATATTGTTCGGCGCGAAGCATTACAAACTCTATATATTCCATCATTATAAACCGTCTTAAACGAGGATCACCCGCATCGTTTCCGTACGACGAAATTAAGGTACAGTAGTTTATCAAATGCTGTGAAAAATGTGTGTCGTGTCGACGAGAGTACGCGGCGAGGGGCATTGTGTCGAAAATTTCGAGGAGGTGGAAGAAGGTGGTGTATTCGGTTCGGTCGGAGGTTTTTGCGATCGTGGCCGAGCGTGCGACGAAACATCACACGCGTGGCGCACAATGGCGCCGGCCACAAAGAGGATTGCCCGCAGAGGCAGTTGCCTGCACCCGTACGCCAACGAGAAATCGCCGGAGCGGAATACTCGGCGCCCGGCTTGATGCACGCTCCTGTCGTAATTCAGCGGGAATGGTCCGGCCATCAAACGCGACGATACCGTCCTGCCAGCCATGGCTGAACCAACAAACCCCCGGACACCCTGCACCCTGCGCTCCGCGCTCAGCACGCTGCACGCTGCAGGCCGCCTCCTGAAAACGGCCGCCTGCGAAGCGGTTCGGCTCTATCTTGGCGACGGCCTGCTCGATCCCCGAAAAATCGGAGCTCTTCGACCATCGACTGGTCCAGGCTCGATTCGACTTGTGTTCGAGCTGTTTACCCGCAGACACCGGCTCCATAATTATATTGGGTTCGCAACTAAGTAATTGTCGATTTGTTCAATGAAATAAAAAATTTCTTTTTACTTGGAACGAAGTTTAATCTGTAATGTATTTTCCATTTTGTTCGATGACCTTTTGCCATCTCTCTGACAACTTGAAAATTCCACGCTCGTAGAAAGTCTGATCCTTTTCGGCCAAAAACTGAGTTAAGCGAGATTTTACAGCGTCGTCATCATTAAAAGTTTTACCACGAAGGGAGTTGTCCAGGGATCGAAATAAGTGGTAATCCGATGGCGCGAGATCAGGACTATATGGTGGGTGTAACATCAATTCCCAACCAATATCCATCAATTTTTGCCGAGTGGACAAAGACGTGTGCGGCCTAGCATTGTCCTGGTGGAAAATGACACCTTTACGATTGACCAATTCTGGTCGCTTTTCCTTGACCGCTGCGTTAAATTTGTCCAGTTGCTAACATTCACGGATAACAAAAAATAACATAATAATAATAATAATAATAATAATAATAATAATAATTTTATAATATAACATTTACGGATATCATAAAAATGGGAGTGAGAGACATCTATAACTGAAATCGGCAATTACTTAGTTGCCAACCCAATAATAATAACAATTTTTATGGTATCTTAAGAACTTTCGTCTTTTACGTGTTTTCAGTTTTAACGAATTAACATTGAATTGAAGTAAGAAAACGTTTATACGTCTTGATTGCACGATAAATATAAAGTTAAATATGCCTGAAAATAAACGAAGGGCACAGTGATTGGCTACACTACCCAATTTCCCGACGGGAGATGGGGAATAACAGTTTCGATAAGAGACCGGTGAACCAGAAAAGCAAACTGTGACTCTGGTCTAGAGTCTAGATGCATCGAATCGGCGATGACACTCCTGGTGCACCGATTACCAAGAAGTCCTGAAACGTGGCACGGTGACTACAATTGTTTATTTATTCATTGGTGAATAAACACCTCGATGTGCTCGTGATAATAGATAGACAGAGGGGCTGGTTGTATAGCGTATGTAAACACAATGTTCCAGACACTGCGTCTAAATGAAGCGTGAGAGCTAAACAAGTCTCTCAGCACGCCGGCGTTGCTTGTATCAATAATAATGTGGAACGCACGATACACATGAACCGGTGCAAACGGTATTCATTTATCGGAACAAGGAACAAAGGTTCGAATAAATTTTTCAGAAGCAACAAAAGGAAAGTATTTTTTTATTCATAAGAAACTGTGAACACGTTTTCGTTGCACGATACTCGCACACGTTCTGCACTCTTTATCGATCTTGCTTTTATACTCGATCACATTCTCTCGATGGATTACGACTCTTTTATACCTCGTGCGAACCCATACGCATAAATGTGTAATACTTACTAAATGTTATCACACATATACGTATATAATACTTACTAAATGTTAATATACATGTACGTATATAATACTTACTAAACGTTAACACACACATGCATATACATATAATACTTACTAAATGTTAACACATACATACACATATAATACTTACTAAATATTACCGTACATATACATATGTAATACTCTTACTAAATATTGGCACACACATGCATATACTTACTAAATGTTAACACACACATGCATATGTAATACTTACTAAACATTAGCACATACATGCATATACTTACTAAATGTTAACACACACATATTCATATAATACTTACTAAATATTACCATACATACACATATGTAATACTTAATAAATGTTACCACATATATACGTATGTAATACTTACTAAATGTTAACACACACATGCATATATAATATTTACTAAACATTAGCACATACATGCATATATAATACTTACTAAATGTTAACACACACATTCATACATAATAATTACTAAATGTTAACACTCACATACACATATAATACTTGCTAAACGTTAACACACGCATACATAATAATGGTTAGTAAATAATAGTAATAATAATAATAATAATAATAATAATAGTAATAATAATAATAAAAAATAGTAGCAGTAATAATAATAATAATAATAATAATAATAATAATAATAATAATAATAATAATAATAATAATAATAATAATCACCAACTGTTTAACTACTACCACTTTTTACGTAGCAGTATTATTAGATCTAGTACCCGTAGATCGGCCAGACGAATCCCAACAAGTTCAAAAGACAAGTTCAACGTCTCCTTTTTTAAGAAAAGTGTTTGAAACTGTCGGCTGCCTTCGTAACAAGTATCGTTCCCGTCGAAAAATATCAACGACCCCCCGCGTTCCCGGCTCCGAATATCGAGCCACAAATTGGTAAATTAGTGTCTGCAGTCCAATACAAGCCAGAAAACGAATTTTCCTCTCGGATGAGCATCCCAGCCGGAGGATTCCCTCGCGTCCCCCATACCCCGTCGTTCGTCACTTCCGGCGAGGTAACCGGCTCCTGAAGAACTTTTATCGCGCGTCAGAAAATTCAGCCACCTTCCGCGACGAACGACAGGAGCCGGGCGTGTGTTATCGGGATATCGGATCACTCGATAGCGAGAAATCGATAGCATTGTCCTCCCCCTCTTGCCGCTCCGCGCCCTCGCGCGCCCAGGTTTTCGGAGAACCGCATTACCGGCTCTCACCCTTCCAGGGAAAGAAACGCTCCGAGCGGGGTTTATTAAGACTTTCGTTCGGGTCTTTGGGATTCTCGCTGTAGCGGCCTGCAATTTATCAATATCGTACTAGTTTGGAGCTCGTCAGGTTCCTACATAATGCTAAGATACGGAAAAGCTCGCGATACGTAAATGAGAGCGCCATTTGCATTTTTGTTTCCGACGACGTAAATGCTCACGTAGACCCGTTTCCATCTTGTAACTTCCAACGAAAAAATTCGCGTACATTCCTCGAACACGGGGCGAATTATCCTAGAAGTTTTAGAAGGAACGGTTTCATAGTTCTTCTTTATTTAACCCCTTAACTTACGCTCGAGTTAATTCGAGCGCGCTAAACAGGCCAAACTGTGCACACTCGAGATAATTCGAGCGGCGTTGTATTTTATGCTGCTGTAATTTTTCACACTCGAATATAATCGAGAATTGAAAATAACAATGTGAAAGCAAAGAAAAAAAATCGTTTTATTGATATTTATCATTTACATGGGATTGTAAGCTGTAACACTTATTTATTCAAGAATAAAATATAGCCTTTTCCCATGGAACAAAAGCGCAGTATATCAAAATTCTCCACCAAAAGAAAAGTTGAATCAGGGGCGGCAACAAATGGAAACCTTTGAGGATGTGGATTTGGTTGGATATTGCTTATCTACTTCCAATCAACGTTTATATCTTCTTCTGTTCTAACAATGTTCTAAATTGTGTTTTTTTACATTGAAAAAAATTGATTTTTTTGGCCGGTTTAAAAAAAAAAAAACTGTGCGTTAAGGGGTTAACCAGTTGACGAGTATACTCGTCCTGCGTAAAAAGTAGTGATCGTTGGCTATTTAAATTGTAATTTTGGTGAATACAAAAACATATTCTCAAATTTCAAGATGTTTAGAATATTTTGATGCCAATCCTACGCGAAGTTGTTTACATTGTTATAAAAATAAGATCGGAAAAGAATCTCGATATTGGTGCTCGACGTACAAACTATTCTACAGCAGCAATTTGAATTTTTAACTTTTATAAGTATTATTTTACTTTAACTTTCACGTATGTAGTATATGTTAATGTTAAGTGAATAAGTAAATATTAGTGATAAAATTGTTAATCTTATAAAATAAAACCGTCTTTTCGATCCAATATTTTGACAGCGACACTTACTCTGTGTTCGACGAGTATACTCGTCGTCGCTTGATTCTCGCGACACATACGGGGTGTCCCAAAAATGTCTCGCAATCCGGAAATGGGGCGTTCCTGAGATCATTTGAAGTAACTTTTTCCTTAGCGAAAGTGCAATCCACGGCACCCCATTTCCGGATTGTGAGACATTTTTGGGACACCCTGTGTAGGTGCGCGCTCTGAAAAGGAGGCGACACAGCCAACTGGTTAAATTGCAGAAAGCGTTCGAAAATTCGCTGGTTTCGCATGTTTTCGCGTTCGAGATATTGTCGGTTAATGTTCTGACCACTAATTCTTGGTATCAGCAGCGTTTCCCTTCTTTTATTTTTTTTTCTCGGCTTATCGAATTTGTTTCCACGTTTTTGTTCCGACAAATAAACCGCGGATCTTTACGCAAAATAAAGATTTATCGTCATCGATTGCAACAAACATGAGTCCAATAAAATTTTCTTTCTCTCGTTAACAATTTCAGTGAATTGATAACAACACAAAGCAGTTCTTGAATTCTTTTAATATTGTCATTGGTTTAAATTTTACCTGCCCATTTTTTTTTATGAAAAAAATGCACAAAATTCGCATTCGTAAATCCTATGCAGCATCTTATTAATGCATAAACTGACATTTTTTGAGACCGTGACAGGTTCCTTTCCTCGCAGCCACAGAATTAACGTAATTAACCCCTTGACATGCCATTTTCTTCATAGTTACAAAGGTTACAAGTATTTCGATTATAATAATTTCTACGAAGAAACGAGGCAATTTATATTTATCGTATGTCTGCGTTCGCTGAAATGTTCAAATATGCACGATAAAGAAATCAGAATTGTATTCCGACTAAAAAGAACGGGGAAATAGCGTTCATACTTCGCAGACTATTACTAGAAATCTCCATCACGTGTCAGACCCGCCAAAGCATGGCAATAGGTTAAAAATACTTGAAACACGTTTGTTCTCCCACCGAATCCGTCGCCGCCGCCCGGCGTGCCGTTTTAAAATAGACCGTTGCACGATCGTGGAATTATAGTGTCGACGAAAAACGCATAAAACAGGAGGATTTACCGCGTGAATCTTTCAGAGAGGCGTAGCGAGGGTTAGCATACTTGAATTCGCCGGGGATTTTTCGCAGGAGCGCTCTCGGAGTGATTGTGTCGCAGTGACCCGGTGTTCACGTGAACCTGGTCGCATTACCAGCGCCAGTGAGCACCTAACAAACTGTACCGGGGAGATTCTACACCGTGAGATGCTTCAAACTGATCGTAATTTTTTATTTCTAGTTGAAAAGTCTCGTTTGCCCGACGCGATAGGAGACACCCCGCTGTGTTAACGACGCTAGACGGAACACGCGCCGCCTACGGCTTCTCCCCCGCTCCCCCCCATCGCAACGCCGCCAACCGTTCCCGTAAAAAGATATAAAATATCGCGTGGTTTTTCTCGTTTCTGATAAAACGGGTTACTACTGTGCACATAAATTTTACTACACCGACCAGATGAAATGTGCGATCCACCGCGGACCGTCCCCCGGTTTTCCCAACCCCCCGCCGCACCCTCGCCCCTCGGACGCTTCCGCTCGTTCCCCGTCTACGATTCTGTTGGGATTTCGTTCGTCGATTTTTTCTCGCCGGGCATCGATACCAGTTCGAAGCTGGTAATGGAAACATGAATTTTAGATGGCCCGGAAGAAGATCCTGTTAATGGTCGTCTCTTGCAGCCGCGTCCACGCGTTCGGCCGGGCCGCCGCGCGGAGGAAAAGCTGCGTTCCTCTCGACGCAAGCTGGAAAAGGAGGAAAGTAGCACCACTGGAATTTGATCCGCAGTCCGTGCCCGATTCACGCCGAATTCGTCGCGACAGTCTCGTGCTCGCGAGAAGTTCTGATTTTGGAAAGTACACACCGCGACAAGACTATAAGACACCCCTGAATGTCTAGTTTTCTTTTTTTAAATCATGGACACGTAGGAACGTGTTGCACGTGTTGCGCTGTTTTATAGCGCGGTTAATTGTTTACAAAATACGGGTGCGACGCAACTATAAGACGAGTTGAGATGTTCAGTAAATTCTCCCGAATTTTCCTTCAGCTTGTAAACAAAAATGGAAAATTTAGGAGGAGGACATGCGAATATTGCACCTCGTTTTTATAATTGTTGACAATCGGTGACTATAAAAATGAGCTGCGAGGCTCGAATAATCGTATCTCATTTTTTGAAATTGTTCATTTTTGTTTACAAGCTGAAGGAAAATTGGGGAGAAATTACTATTAGCAGAAGATCAACGCATAGCATTATTTTTGTTGCTGTTCAATAGTTTGTATTTCTACTATTTCTTTTTACTACTTCCAGCATATTCTTTGCGATAGAAATTTATGCAGTTTTTTAAACTGTTTTTTGTTTTAAATTCTTCCATTTATCTTCAATACTCCTTTTTAAAATTCTATGACGTGTTATTTTCAAGTGTACGGCGTTGAACTGCTTCCCTTTGAAATGCAACAGTTTTCGAAATAACGATTTAGACGAATTAAAAGCGTTTTAATTTAGACGGATCTGATGGTCTAAATTGTTAATCGTAAACTAATGTAACGCCATATAAACCTTTAGCCTGAATAATGAAAAAAGAAGCTTAAATTGACAGTCTAATCTGTATATATATATAAACAAAACTTTTTACGTGCCCATAATTTTAAGAAATATTAGAAATTCAGTGGTGTCTTATAATTTTGTCGCGGTGTGTACCTTTCATTGTTTAGAAACGACTCGTCTCGTTGGAGACGAAGCTCGACGGTTGAATTTTATTTTGTAATCGCACTGCGGATTTTCGCGCGAAGTAAAAATTGTTTTCGTTGATTATTCTGCCGAGTTTGAAGCCGCCCTGCCCGCGCTATACATCTGTGCGGCAGTGTTTGAAAATTTTATGGCAGCGTTCTGAATTCACTTTCGCGGAAACGGAAGAACATGAATTCTGGCCTCTCTCCGGCCGCGTCCACCGTCGACGTTTCCTCTGTCGTTAGCAGGAGAACGTCGCCGGGAATTTATGCGGCGTTCGTCGCGGGCTGAATATCTTGAAAAAAAGGAACTTCGATCCTATAATTAGCAAAACGAGAGCTCGGGGAACCGCTTTGTCCTGGCCGAGCAGAAAATAGGAAAGCTCGATCGACGGGAATTTTCACGGTTCCGCCGAAATAACAATTGCTCGGCGTTTCCTGTGCTTTTTTAAGGGGTCGGAAGTGCGTATTCTCGATTGTTCGACACTGCCGGCACCGCGCGAATAATTTCATATTGTTTTTATTCGACTGTGGACTTTGCGCATTTATTACTCCCGCGATTGTTGGCAACGAAGTGATATTAAAAGCGCGGTACGCCCCCTTTTTTTTCTATGCCGCTTTTAATTGAATAAACATCATTCGCTCCGCGGGCATCGGACGTTTGTTTCATTTTGTTTTCCGGCGCGCGCTCGATTGTTGCGTCGAGACCGGCGAGCGTGCGCGCACACGTCCGATTAATATCGAGTAATTAAACAAAGTTTTTATCGGCCGGCGCACTTTCTAGGATGTTTTCGAAGGGAGCGGCCGTCCGGCCGCTGTTGATCGATAATATCGTTAGCATAACGCGAATTTAAAAATTTGCTTGCGCGCAACGGCTTGATAACAATGCGCTGTCCAATTTAGAACCGGTCCAATTTAAACAACTTTTAATTAACGTTACACCGAATTCCGCTGCGGATTGGGATCGAACATCGTTGCGAGAGAAAAAAAATATTCCCCGCCTTGTCGAAAATGATCTTTTTGCAATATAATTACGCCGCACTCTCGCAATTCACTCGCGTATACTCGTTCGAAATTCCCGTTTACGCTGTCGGAAGCTTCGATAATCGCATCTTGATTTTTCCTAAAATCTTCGGACCTTTCGCTCCCGTTGCGAGAGATGAGCGCAATTTTATTCGTACCACGGATAAGGGATAAAGGCTGACGAATGAAATGTTATTCGACGCTATCGAATAAATATCCAATCGAATAAAATGTTATTCGACACTATCGAATAAATGTCCAATCGAAGGAAAATGTATCTAGATAACGATCGAGCCGAATAAGAATTTATTCGATTAAGATTTCATTCGAATAAGAAGATATCTGTTGCAGTAGAACCTCAATTAACCGAACTGGATTTTCCTCGATTTTTATTATTCACTATTTTTGGATAACGGTGAAACTGTAGAAGGACCTCGATTAAACCTCGACCTTGTCATCTTATACTATTGTGTCAATAATTTATCGAAAATATAGAGAAATTAGCTATCAGTTTCGAATTTAGATAATCAAAGTTCTACTGTATTGAAATAAAAATTTATTCGTAACAAAAATGCGAATACAGTAATATTAAGTAATATTAATACAGTAATATTAATAATACAGTAATACGGTTCCTAACTGATAGGGCAATATGAGAAGAAGAGTTATAACTATGCAAGCCTTGCGGTTTGTTTTTATAGTTACCGTTCGTTAATAACTATAATAAGAATTTATCTTATCTTCATTTTATAATAATACATATAATTTATCTTATCTTTTATTGTTATATCTTTCGCGGAACCATGGAAAGCAATTTTCAGCTGCAGTTTCCGCACTTCGATGAAAAATTAATCCTCGCTCGCGCGTACCAATTAATCGACATGGAACACCGCACAAGCTTCTCGAATACTTAGAAAAATCAAATCTCTGCTTGCCCGTATTGTATAACCAGAATTCGCCGCATACACTTTCTGTCCGATCGGACAGCCTCTCGGATTACAGTCCATTTCAACTGCGTGGATTCCGACGAATGGCAGCCTGATCAAAGAGGAGCCCCGTAATCAACGGTGGACGGTCAAAAATGTTTTCGATTTTCGAGAGCGTCGGCAACCGTGGCAATTTCGACGGGAACACGACAGCGTTCCATCGGCATTACAATTTTTCATTTGCCGGCATTGGGTGCCGGGTCAGACCCGGCGTTCCTTAATTCCATCATTTTTAACCGGGGAGGACCGTGAACAAAGGCGATCCTAATCATTGATTTTCACGGGCCCGGGACACCGGAAAATCGTTTGCGGCGAATCGCATCTAAACACAACAATGGGGTATATGATCAACAATGGCCGTATTGTTTCCTCCGTCATCATCCATTCCGTGGCTTGCGATTCCATCATCGGAACCCTGGAAACCAAAACAACAAAGGCCATTTCCAATCACCGATACGCCGTTCGCATCTTTCGCCCTCCCTACACCCCCGTTCAGCCGCTGCTACCCCGCACCGCGTCCCTACTCCCGCAGCGATAGCTACGCCGACAGTCTACCCTTCGTGAATCCTCTTTCTCTGCCGGCTTTTTTTTCCGCGTTCTCAGCTAATACGGGACGCGTAGCCTCGTACAATGCCTTCGATAATCTCCGCGGTTGTCGAGGGCGAAAGTTCTCCCGTCGATTATTGGCCGGACAATGGCGGAACGCGCGGATCGATTTCGTTTACTCGCGTCTCATCCCCACGTGACATGTGCGCCTGAACGTAGTCCGCGACGAACTTATCTGGATCCGCGGGTTATTCTTATTTTGTTTGCTCGATCGCCTCGCGGCGACTGCGACCTCCTTTACTGCTCTTCTATCGAGACGATTTATAAGACTTGGACAGCTGAAGTTGGAGCTTGAAAAACGCGATTTGCGATAGGTCTATTTCGGTGTTCGAGGGAAAATTCGGAATCTTGTTTCGAAATTTATAAACGCTGAATATTAATTCGTGAAATGTGTTTCGAGCTTTAAGAGTTACTTTGAAGCGATTTTAGAACGTGTTTCCACGGGTATTTTTGAACTCTCGAGACCTCAAATTGAAGCTTGAAGAACGTACTTCACGACAGATCCATTTCGGTGTGAGAGAAAATTTGGAATCTTGTTTAATCATTTATGAATATTAATTTGAGAAATATGTTTCGAGCTTTAAGAGTTACTTTAAAGCGATTTTAGAACGTGCTCCGTGGATATTTTTGAACTTTTGAGACCTCAAATTAAAGCTTGAAGAGCGTACTTCACGACAGATCCATTTCGGTGTGAGAGAAAATTTGGAATCTTGTTTAATCATTTATGAATATTAATTCGAGAAATATATTTCGAGTTTTAAGAGTTACTTTAAAGCGATTTTAGAACGTGCTCCGTGGATATTTTTGAACTTTTGAGACCTCAAATTAAAGCTTGAAGAACGTACTTCACGACAGATCCATTTCGGTGTGAGAGAAAATTTGGAATCTTGTTTAATCATTTATGAATATTAATTCGAGAAATATATTTCGAGTTTTAAGAGTTACTTTGAAGCGATTTTAGAACGTGCTCCGTGGATATTTTTGAACTTTTGAGACCTCAAATTAAAGCTTGAAGAGCGTACTTCACGACAGATCCATTTCGGTGTGAGAGAAAATTTGGAATCTTGTTTAATCATTTATGAATATTAATTCGAGAAATATATTTCGAGTTTTAAGAGTTACTTTAAAGCGATTTTAGAACGTGCTCCGTGGATATTTTTGAACTTTTGAGACCTCAAATTAAAGCTTGAAGAGCGTACTTCACGACAGATCCATTTCGGTGTGAGAGAAAATTTGGAATCTTGTTTAATCATTTATGAATATTAATTCGAGAAATATATTTCGAGTTTTAAGAGTTACTTTAAAGCGATTTTAGAACGTGCTCCGTGGATATTTTTGAACTTTTGAGACCTCAAATTAAAGCTTGAAGAGCGTACTTCACGACAGATCCATTTCGGTGTGAGAGAAAATTTGGAATCTTGTTTAATCATTTATGAATATTAATTCGAGAAATATATTTCGAGTTTTAAGAGTTACTTTGAAGCGATTTTAGAACGCGTTTCCACGGGTATTTTTGAACTCTCGAGACCTGAAATTGAAGCTTGAAGGACGTACTTCACGACAGATCCATTTCGGTGTGAGAGGAAATTTGGAATCTTGTTTATAATCATTTATGAATATTAATTCGAGAAATATGTTTCGAGCTTTAAGGGTTACTTTGAAGCGATTTTAGAACGCGTTTCCACGGGTATTTTTGAACTCTCGAGACCTCAAATTGAAGCTTGAAGAACTCATTTTACGACACATCCATTTCGGTTTCAGAAAAAATTCGGAATCTTGTTTCAAAATTTATAAATACCGAATACTGAATCGAGGACAGTGCCTCGGATTTTAAGGGTTACTTCGAAGCGATTTTAGAATGTGTTCCCACGGGTATTTTCGAACTCCTGAGAGCTCAAATTGAAGCTCGAAGAATGCACTTTACGATAAGTGTACCCCAGTTCGAAGGAAAATTCGAAATCGTATCGCAGAATCGATAAGTCCCGACTGATGATTCTGGGCAGCGTGATTGGATTTCGAGGGCACTTCAAATCGAATTTAAAATGCTTTCCAGTTAGAATTCGCGAACTTCCGAGATCTCGAATGAAAGCTAGAGCATCACGCGCTCGACCGTAAACTCCTTTATAATTGCAAAAGAATAGTATTCGCAATTCTACAGGACATTTTCCCTAAAAACGAAACGAGTTATTCGACGATCCGACAGAAATCGAATACGACAAATCGTGATTGTATCGAGTCATTTCGAGCACAGCTGCGGACAGAAAGCGAAAAACAAAGTTCCCGACAGCTGTTCCCATTATCGCCGTGTCCGGGGTTAATGGGCGAATCGGTCTGATAGATCGCCGGTCGATCCAAGGGGACAGAATGCGAACGACCCGCAAACTTGGCGAAGATGAGCCTCGGAGTGGAACGAGGAAGATACCTACGCAGAGAGGGAGGAACGAGGAGGAAGGATATAGCTCGGATGTTCAGTAGATCCAGCCGGGAACTTTCTGTTTAAGTACGGAATAAACTTGCCTTAATTGTAGCGTTCAAATACGCCGAAGCGCGCGCGGGGGCTGCGCCGCGAGTTACACCCGAGTCGTTTGGCCTCTTATCTTATCAGGGCTCGGCCTTGTCTCGAGCATATTCGTAATCGTCGATGTTCCACGCAGAGCCGGCTAATAAAACCGACGAGCGAAACCTCGATTATCGGGGGATATCCCGGCGAAGTAATTGAATTTCTTGGCTAATGGAACGATCCTCGGTTCCTTGGCGGGCTTCGGCGATCCTGAAATATGCTCGGCCGGGATCGCGTTCTACCCCTTAAACAGCCGCGGCGCGGCGTGTGTCTCGCATCTCGAGCAGAAAATCACCCCGGCGAAAGTTCACGGAACTTTCGGACGCACCATACATAACGCGGAATTGCTTCCGCGAAATGCATACGACAATCGCGGCCCGTTGCCCCCGACAGACGATGGCGCTTCGAGTTTTCGCGGAGAAAATTTGTTTACTTTCACCGACAGCTCGAACCACCAGTTGGCCCGATTCATTTCGGATTGCTGGTTTTTTATTAGAAATTTTATTAGAAATTTTTAGTTCAATTTCTTCCATCAACTATATATTATAATACAAACCGTGCGAAGTTTGAATAAATTCAATCTTGTCATTGTTGTAAACCAATGTACATTAGTTGCGTTTAGAGCTCGGTGCTTCTAGTGTTAATTAACTGATTATACACAGGGTGTCCCAGGTTTTAATGTTCAAACTTTGTTAGTGTATTCTATGGCACAAAGTATGAAAGAAATGTTATGTAAACATAGATCATACAGAGCTTTATTAAGAAGTTATAACAAACATTCAGAACAGGAATAGTAATCAACTTGCTGTTACTGCGAGCATTGGCTTGAATAGATCAGTACATGCCGTGTGTTTATTAATACATTTCGAAATGTATTAATAACCGTTGTTGACAATACATGATTGACATCGAAGATTTTTTTTATTTTTTATTTTTTTTTTTAGTTGATTACTATCCCTATTCTGAATTTTTGTTATAACTTCTTAATAAAGCTCTATATGACCTATGTTTACATAACATTTTTTTCTTACTTTGTGCCATAGAATATACTGGCAAAGTTTGAACATTAAAACCCTGGGACACCCTGTATAAATTCCTGAACAAAATGGAAGCAATTGCTAGCGAATATACAAATTCGCAGTCTAGTTATGATGTACATCGCGAGAATGTTCAAAAAGTTCTTTCATTATAATCGAGTTCGTAAACAGAACAGATTCATTGGCATCGTTAGCTTTTAATTATGACTTATAACTAGATTACGAAATTTTAGGTAGACAGAAAATTGTCTGTATTAATTGCAAGATACACGAGTCACATAGACATTTATTCCTTTTTGTGGTAAAAACCAATTGAAAATACTACGACAATATTTTAAAATTCTTTGAATGTTTTTACTGTTTTGTATTGGATCGATTAATTTCTCTCATAAATGCATAAAGTTCGCACTCTAATGATCGTGTTTTCGTAGTTCAATTTGCAAGTGTACAAACGAAATCGCCACGGTTCACAGATCAAACTGTTTCAACCATAAAATGACAAAATTTTCACTCGACGTTGTGCGACGTCTCGCTGAATCAACATCGAGAAATGATAAAATATAGGAAATAAATGAATGACAAAGAAAATGTCCGATCTCAAGAATGTGGTCGCAACGTTTAGCATTCCAGATATAGTTTCAGCAATGCGAGAGACATCGTCAGTTTCGAGGTACACAGACACTTTACCCGGTAGATCGATTGTTCTGTCGCGTTACCAGCAGCCTTGCGGGCATTGTTCTCGGGGAGCAGGCTAAGATCCCGCAATTATAACCCGGCCATCTCGTTTCTCCATTACGCGGGCTCTTAATTATACAGAAATGATATTGTTCCGATGTTGAATGGGCGAGGATTTCGCCCGTTACTCGCTTTGACGCCGTGAAACTGTGAAAACACGACGCGTTCGGCGGGCGTCGATGCGAGCCACGGCCTCCCTTTGTCCCGGGTAATTATCACGCGTTAATCTTTTGAGTCGCGAGCTTTTCCTTCGAGTGCGACTCACCTTTGTGCCGCGGCTGCCACGTCTGCGGAGAAAAGCATTGCGTCGGGACGATGAAAACGACCGGCGGACCGTGTTTTTCCGTGGAACGACGGAGATCGTGGGAATTCACCGTCCCGGGCTCCAAGGAAATTGTTCGAGGGCTCGAACCGGTCGCTGAATACTCGACGAGCACACCCCGAACTGAAGAAACCGAGTATTCAAATTCCTACTCTCGCGCCTTTATCTTGAAAGAAGTGTATCAGCTATAAATTGTCGCTAGCCTGCAGATCTTTAACACTAGATTTACGGTGCACGAAAAACAGCTGTTTTATATTAGTTTGTAAAAGTAACGATAAGACATTTATTCTGATTTTTAACAAGTGTTATTGTAACGTTTGCCGTAAGTAACGTATAAATTGAATAAATGATTCATAAATGTACCTTTGCGATATGAATAATCGTAAATTAAAACCCGTCATTTTGACGGGTTCCGTAAATCTAGTTTTCAGCAAAATATAAATTATCTCGCTTGAGACAGAAGCCTTTTCACTTTTTACAATTCGATGGTCTAATTCAATTCCGAGATATGTCTAAATTATGAAATTTAAAGAAAAAGACATTTAAAGTTTTATTTTCCTAATAATAATTTGCTTTTCGAAAATAATGAAACATCGTTTTCACTAAATTTTCTGCTAATGTACATTAAAACAATAAAATAACATAGATATAAATATAAATGAATATAATTAAAAAGATCTGTATAAATATAGATATTTTGATATTTCAATATTTCTACAGATACACACAAAATACATAGAAATGGAACAGTTTAATGTAAATGTTTGATAATCGATTCTCATTTAGTCCATGCATCGATGATATTGAAACAATAAAATTCTTACTAAAAATAACCATGTATCTATATTCAGATGTATCGATTCAAAGGATCTGACGATCTGTCTTATTGTATAATTTGTTTATTTGCTGTTTACGGGTCGAATATTGAGTTAAACGATTTTTCAAAAACTACTCGATACTTGACGTGGTATGTATTCCTGTCCACCGATGATGGACCGACACTCCAGGTATTTTAATTTGTTCTTTCCTCCCGTCTCGAATTAGACCGACCCATTTTTTTGCAGCGAGAGTTCCTCGATTTTTGACGTATCGCGTTTTTTCGCGTGTCCCGGCTGATTTTTTTCTTGATTTATGAGCCGCCGTTCCTGCGCCGGTCGTTCCTACGGCCGGCTCTCTCTCTCTCTCTCTCTCTCTCTCTCTCTCTCTCCCACACACACACTCTCTCTTTCTCTCTTTCTCCCTCCGGTTTGTAAAATTCACGCGGGCCACTTTTACACGGAGTTCCGTTGACATTGTTTATTGTTCGGCGGCGTGCTCTCGCAAACACGGAGCGATTAATTTTTGTTACTGTGGCCGGCCGTAAATTTGTCCCCGGATTTATTTTGTTTAGTTCGCGGCCACGTCCCGCTGAAAAGAATACATTCTCCGGTACTCGTCTATCCTGTAGTTTCCAATTAATTCAACCGTATTCGAGCGTCGTGTCAGCGGATATCTTTGGTGTCGGAAATTTCCCTGAAAATTCGGGTCCTCAAAAATTACGGTCCCCTGTTCGGCACTGTTCAAATTCAGTCGAAATTCCAACGGAGTGAATTAAAAATTGTACTACCTTTCTTTATATTTGTTCAACGCATGTAATATACTCAGATTTATTTTTACGGCTGTTCAAACTGAAGGTTTCAGCAGATAGGAAATCGTCACGAGAGAATTCATTATTGAGGACAAATTATAAAAATACGCAGACAATTGTGAAGACTGTCTCCGTTGTTGCTTTCGTAGACAATAATGATTTAAATTTAGACAGTGGTGCGATTTAACAGACGAATTTCAGATTTCGTGTATTAAACGCATCGGAAGACGATCATTATCGATGATCCAATAAACCTATCTGGATCTATTCTTATCAATATTATCTCTCGACGATTTACGGAAAATTAAATATTCCATTATTTTACCATCCAAGTCTATATCCATCTAATAATGGAGAATATATCTATTACCATATATAATCTGCTCAAAAGATCAATGGCCAGCAAACTAATTCGCCATGAAGCCGTTCTAATCATAATCATTTCTTCGATAAAACCATCTCTATAATTACCCGTGGGAAAAGTAAAATGATCATTGTTTGAAACAGTGAAACTCTCCTTTGAACCGTTCCAACGACACAAATGAATTCGACCAAGAAATTTCAGAGTCAAAATGAGACATGAATTTCGTACTATTTCATTATATTAATAACCCTTTGTTAAGAGAAAAGAGTATCCTAGAACTAACTGTGGCCAATTCAATTGTTTGAATAGAACTTTCATTACAGTAAATAATATATATAATATAATATAATATAATATAATATAATATAATATAATATAATATAATATAATATAATATAATATAATATAATATAATATAATATAATATAATATAATATAATATAATATAATATAATATAATATAATATAATATAATATAATATAATATAATACAATATAATACAATATAATATAATATAATATAATATAATATAATATAATATAATATAATATAATATAATATAATATAATATAATATAATATAATATAATATAATATAATATAATTTAATATAATATATATAATATAATAATAATAATAATATAATATATATATAATATATACGTTTCGATCTTATCATGTCTCTGTATAAGTTCTGTATAATCTTTGTATAATTGTTGCATAATTGTTAGCATTTCTAGTACACTTCAATGTCCAAACAAATCAAATTAAATTGAATCTACAATTCAACCAACCCGAACATAAAATAGATTCCTACAATTTTTATTAACACTAAACCTACCGCGGTCAAAGTGACCGCTTTCTTATTTTGCAATTCTACAAAGTTCCGAGACTCTCTCATGGAAAACGCTTGAATAGGCGTGAATATTGTTGGAGCAAGTTCTATAATAAAATCTTTACAAATTCTAAATAAATTCGGTCTTCTCACTTTTGCGAAGCAGTACATGCCAGTTAGCATTACTGCTTGGTAGGTTTAGTGTTAATAATTATTACGAACAGAATTTGTACGACGATCAAGAAACGAATCGGGGTCAGCATCAAACTGCACCATTAATTATCATTCTGCCTGCACCACCGTCGAACATAAATTTCACGATAGTACTACCCGTGACTCCGTTCACAGCGGCGGCGGCGGCTGATCGTCGCTCTTTGATTGTCAACGCACGGTGGAAGGACCTCCGAACAATCCCAGTTTCGCTCCTAATGATTTTGCTGGAATCGACGGTGAATCGTAGATACGCAAACATTATATCGGCCCGACAGCGTTACACCCCGCGAACGGTATTCCAACATCGGTTAGCCGTGCGAGCGCGCGCGCGCGCGCGATACAAGTTGATTGCATTTCCACCGCATAAAAGATTCCATTCGTCGGCAGGGTGCGGGGCGCGCGGGGCGACGAGGGTGCACCGTTTACTTTTCCACCCCCGCGGAGTCGCCGCCACGGCCCCAGCCCTCGTCTTTTACTTACGATCCAGCGGGCTTCTCTTCGCTTGAAAATTTATCCGACCGGAAATTAAACCGTACTAGTCCGGCGACCTGTCTATCTTCCGCCAATCGCGTTTCTCAGCGCGGCAGAGGCCCGATCTCTCGATTTCTCATCATCGACCGCTGAAACCGGTCGCCGATTTTCCACGATCCAGACATCGCACAATGGTTCAGGTTGTATGGAGAGATGCGGTCTTTATTGCTTTCTTTTTTTTCAAATACCAGGTTTTTACGCTTTCTAGTCTTTCATTTATGTTTACGTGCCAAACGCAATTGTAATTCAACGTTACTGTGACATATATTTTTTCTTCATTTTCTCCAGCTATTATACGTTAAATGTGGCCATTAGTTAAGAAATAGCGCTCATTTAAGCTCATTAAGTAAACAACTAGTCAACGATTGTGTCTTCGATTCGTTGCAAGCGCAAAAAACATTGGTTCGTTTTAAGTTGATTTTTATATTAAAAATGCAGCGTTTTAGCTTTGAAGGGATAGCAATACTGTTAAAAACAGTGTTATTTGTTTATTCGTTTTTCTGAAATCACGCTAAATAATCGTGAAAATAGGGCTCCCGTATCAGCGTGCCTCGCGCCGTTTTTCCTCGTCAGCGAGAATCCGTATTCTTGGATTCGCGCGAGCCTCGCGGATTCGAATTTGATTCTTCGCTCTCGGTCGTTGCTCGCCTCGCCTGAGATATTTAGCCGTTCTCTGCAAAACTGCGGTATCGATTCGACACGAGTGTGGATATTAATAAGCTGAGAGTGCAAGGTCTCTCTCTCTGACGGCAGAGGACCCGCGTCTGTTCGCAGGATCAGCGCGAACGTGATCGCGTCGCGCTTTGAAATTCGGTTTATATATTTCTCGTTCATAGTTGTTCATACCGTTTTCATGATTTTATTTGGCCGACCATTTCAACGCTTCTCCGTTTTCCAACGTTGTTTTATCTCGTTCGGTGTAGGGTTCCTCGTCAGCCGATTTATTAGGTCATGAGCTGACGAACCCTAGATATTAAGGTATATTAATACATTTCTGCGATGCATTTTTCTCGAATCGAATATAATCCGCGAAATATCGCGTCGCTCGATTAAATAAATAGCAAGCAGTCTGCCGTGAAAAAGTTTATCGATCACTGGGATTATTTATGAACCGCTAACGTAAATAAGATTATTGGATACGTCCACAGGAAATAAATTTCAACGTTGCTTCTTATCCAGTTTATTAATAATAAGTTTATTATTAATAAACTGGATGAGGAGCAACGTTGAAATTTATTTATACATATATATATATATATATATATATATATATATTTAGTTACTTTTTTATTGGATCCAACGAAAACGACGTTTACTAGAAATTTTATTGCGAGTGCAATGAACGCTCATTTTTCTTAGTGAGACAGTTCTTTTACTTCATGTTAATAAACTTATATATATATATAGGGTGTTTCATAATTCATGGTGCAAATCGGGTCAGGTAGATTCCACGGCCGGAAATAAGACGAAAACCAGGAGGACTAATGAAATTTCGTGGAGGCTTCGTTTTCCGACGAAAGCAAATTCAAATATCCTATTAAATGAACATCATATCGAGTTGATTAAATATTAATAATTATACACAAAGAACTGTTTCTCCAAGAAAAATGTTCGTACATTGTCCCACGGAATAAAGTGTCTGGTAAACATAATTTTCGTCGGACCCAACAGACGGGTAACTAAATAAACGATGAAAGTTGTGGATATTTAAACAACCCGGTTGAACCGGAGGCAAGTAATAAGTAGGTAAAACGGCGGAAACCGAAGAGAAAAAGAGTGTGCGGTAGGGAGAGAGTATTACGGAACATTAGTGCACAGCAAACGAGGAAGCATTTCGAAACATCTGTCTGCAAACTGAGGCAGTCCGCGCGTATTCCGTCGGAAAGATGGCCGCCGTTCCGGAGCGAGGGGCGGCCATTGGGCCGGAAAATGTGGATACAAGCGCCGAAAACTTTCGGCTGACGACTCGCAGTTCACCAACTTTCTGCAAACAATTCGCATCGATAATAATGGGAAATTCTTGGGCGGCGCGAGCGCCGACAGTCAGTCCCGCCGACAAAGGCTCGGACGAGTGGGGGAAGCTGGATGATATAAAAACATTTATTACAATGTACCAGTCGGAGAGAGCCATCGATAGATCAAAGGAATCCTTCAGCGGCTCTTTGTCCCAGAGTCCTGCTTGTTTTCTTCTTCCTTCCTCGCTCTCGCTGTCTCTCTCTCTCTTTTTCTTTCTCTATCTCTCTGTCCCCGCGATCTCTTTCTCCTTCTCTCTCTCTCTCTCTCTCCCTCTTTTTCTCTCCGTTTCTCTCCTTTTTCATTTCGTTATCGACGCGAGCGCATAAACAATGCGCAGTCTGAGGAGGCTTTTGTGCGACGCGCTGTTTCACAGAAACTGGATCGTTAATTTTCACTTGGCCGAAGGGCTCGCGTACCGAACTCGATAAACATCTTCACACTGTTTGTTACCACTCGCCTCGGCGTCCCGTCGATTGGGAAACGAGAACGCCATTCAATTCGCCCCGGGGAACGCGATCGGTTTTTCTCCTTGTCCTCTCAATTTTTATCCTGCATACTCCCGATTGATGGGACATCCCCGCGATTCCTCCGGATCATTTTTCTCAGCCGGTAAACCCTCGCTTTGCCTCCAGCATTGCGCCAGGAGTCATGCCCGATGAATAATATTCGTAATTTGAATAGGGGACGGTGGACCAGGACGAAAACTCTCCGAGGAGATTGCTCTAGAGCGCTACAGTGTACTGGAGTACTAAACTATAGACATCTACGCTTTTACAAATCGTCGGACGATCTCTGCACTCATTTTAGAGCTTGCAACCTCCTCTTTCGCAATCCACCAAGTTCATTTTGTTCTGGGATGTTCTTGCGCACGATGTGAATGGAGGTGAAACGGAGGCACGTTCATCCTCGGAGATGCTGCGGATTGAAACGTTAGAAAAATCTGTAAAAGTTGTTAAAGAAATCTGTAAACAATTAGAAAAATCTGTAAAGTCGTCGGGAGAATCGATGAAGTTGGTAGAAAAATCTGTACAATCGACAGAAAATTTTTTCCGTGACTCAATGTAGCATTATTTGAAGATTGAAGCTTCCTCCTTATAATGATTGCTTAAAAATTAATGTACGATTTCTTTTTTCGAATTTATGCAGCGGACGATTCTTCAATTTTGTCAAATTGCTGCGATAGAGATATCTTTGAACTTTCTTTATAAAATTGTATATTTCATAAAAGTATTGTATTCAAACTAATAGGCAGATATAAAACATACACGAATACTGTTACCTAACGTAATGTTCCTTGAACGAACGTTCACAATGTTGTTATTGTTATTATTTATTTACGGTGTAGAAGATCCTTTTAAATCGTATAAATGAAATGAGACTATAATCCGGAACAAGATAAACGTTGCGGAGAAATGTTACTATTACTGTACCTTACGGAATGTTCGTTTAGCAAACATTCACAATGTTATTATTATTATTATTATTATTATTATTATTATTATTACTATTATTATTATTATTTATTTACGTTCTAGAAGATCCGTTTAAATCATACGAATGAAATGCACATAATTCGTAACAAGATAAACCTTACGGCGAACAAGATTTTACGACGGACGCAGTGGTTGTCAAAAAAAGATATATCATTGCGTTCGCAAAAGCTTATAAAATTACCCCACGCAAGAATCGCACAGCTTTCCAAGCAGAGGAGACTCGGAGAATTTGGAAAATTCGGTTCTCCTTCGAAACGAAGTTTCTGAAAAGGTGAGGGTGTCCGACAAGAATCGCCCGGCGTTTAACAATTATTGGACACCGTAATTAAAAGTAGTCGATGAATCCGCGTAGCCGGCGAGAAGGATTAAGCCAACGGTTCGTGGGTCCGTGATTCGCCGGGGTAGCGGGGGCCGGAAACGATTTCATCGGCGCCCGTGCCCGCTAATCAGCACTTCGGCTGAGCAAACGCTGATGAAAAATCCTCGTGGCGGCTCGGAAACGCGACGCAAGGCGTCTCGTTCTTTCGCCGCGCCGCCGTCTGTCTCCCGGTTGCTCCTGCCGGAGCTGAACAATATCCTTTCTTCGCGACGACGTAGAAAATCGAAAAGTCGGCTGGGAGACGAGCGAAAGAAAAGGCCGAACGAGAGGTAAAAAGGAGACGTTCCCATTCAGCCGTAGCTTAACAATCTATCCTTTCAGAACGACAGCACATCCTCCTTCTTCCCGCGTCCTCCGCCGTCCCTGCAACCCGTTCGAGTCCTTCTTCGCAACCCGCTGCCGTTTCTTACCCCCCCCCCGCCGCCGGCCCGTTTCTACCACCCTCGCCCTCTCTATTTCCGGTTCGTCCACCCTCCACGCTTCCCATTTTATCTCGTTTTTTAGCCGGTCTAGGGAACCGGTGCCCCGATCGATCGGTCGAAGGGTTAAGCGTGCGGAGAATAAGGCGACGCGGGATGCCCGGGAATTAGGCAATCGGGGATCGGTTAACGAACAACGTTCCTCGGGACGATGGGCTTCGATCTCGAGAGGAATTGCGCGCAATCGATTCCCGGTACGATGCACGGCGGACCATTCGGCTCGATGAACGCGGTAAACGGTGTTCTATATCGGGTATCGTGCAGTGTTGATTTCGGAGAACTATCACGTGCTCCTGTTTCTCTGTAAATCGTCATCTGTATGCCAATGCTAGATTTTAATCATTCTGTTCAAGGATGAAAATCCCCTTTGTTCAAGAAACAAGGAATTTTGTACAGGCGTCGCACGAGTACAACGAAAATAGTATGTGTACGTATAATGATACAATACGAAAAGTAAGAGTAAGCATAGTGTGTATGCATATACATATAATAAATCTGTAGTAATCGAAATTTTTCTTACGGATTCCAAGTGGTCCATCTGCTTATAAGTCACGTGCCAAACAATAAAATTGAATGGATGAAATAAAAAATGAAACGAGCAAATAAAATAGAATAAAATGGAATAGAACAAAATGCAATGAATTAAACTCAAGTAAAATACAGTCGTTTATACAGCGAATCAAGAAATCTATAGCAGATATAATAAATGTATATAGTACAGGAAGAGTGTAATAAATGAAAGATGATCAGACACACAAGTGTTGCTAAAACAAGAATACAAAAGGAAGGTTTATAAAACTGGGGGGAAAATATAAGAAATGTAAAAAATGTAAAAACTGTAAAAGATGTAAAAAAATGTAGATTTCCTGCAGATACTAGTTTTAATGCAGCATCGTGACTAAGCAACTGCTCTGTTCTCTATTATCTATTACCTAGTCGTTTAGACGGAATGGCGGAGAAGCAAGCGTCTCGGCCATTCTTCTTCTCGCAATCCGCCACGATAATTCAGAGGATCAGAGAATTAGCTTTAAGGAGTTTTCTGCGTTTCATAGGCCGTGATGGGACAGTTCCATTGCCGTATACGTAGATTTCTTTGTACATAAATGGCTGCGGTCCTGTAATGCCGATATACGGGCTGCTTAGAGTGAGAAATGCGAGCGGGAGTCGCGTGAAATTGAGTTTCATGGGCTCCATAGCTAACAGAAGAAGAAATTCTGTATCTTATGACGCATTAAGCCGAGCCGCGCGATATTTCTTTTGATGGAGTCGTCGTTCGAATTCTGCCCGCGTTCCCGCACTTTTCACGGCGGTGTGCTTCTTGGACGATTGTTAAGCCGCAGAAGTGAAATATAAAATATCTCCGGGAAGAGGAACGATATCTTCTCGACTGTGAAAACAACCGTAAGCAGCAGCGGCAACGGTTTCTTTGCTATCGGGACGAGTGAACCCGGGTATATGTACTTGGACGAGATTGCGTATCGAAGAATGTCTAAGGAGGTCGCGAACAGAAATATAAATACCTCCATCGGAACTTAACAATCGGAGTTCTTCAATTCCCAGTTAGGAAGACCTGGTTCACTGTCAAAGAAACTTTCCGGCGGTAACTTCGCGGAAATATTTCTCCCAGGATGAGTACTATGTAACATCCATTACCTGCATAAGGATGGAAAGATGCTTCAACCATCGCGCACAGCGTACGACAGAAAACTTAGATCAGCCTTTGTTCTTTCACTGCGAGAACTTCTCGCGCGTGTACAGCTCGTAGAAAAGATACCGATGCATCCATGAACATACAACACTCGAACCTTCTACTCGAATGCGATGCTCCGTTTGAAAACAAAAAATACCGATCGTAAAATATGAATTTTAATGAAATTCACTTTTCCAAATCTTTGGTATATTTTCAAGGTAATTTAGGAATAGTCTCGAATGTCTATGCATGGGGTTTCAATTAATTTTCTTTTGGAACTTCGGAGGGAAAATTAGTGGACAGAAATTGCGAACTTTCTCCCTTAAGGCTTCCAAACGAGGATGGCGTCCCTTTGGAAATATTATCTCAAAGTTTCGTTAACATTGGAGCTTCGTGAGGGGCCGCAGAGTATCAGTATGTCATTCGATCTCGGAATGAACAGGGCAGCTTGTTTCAGTTCAGATTGAATGTCACAACGACAGCGCCCATCTTTCTAATCAGGCAACGTAATATTATCTAACTAACATATTTGATCCCTAAACATTTTATCTGAAATTATCTAACAACCAACAGGGTCGAATATGACGAAGCTGGGGAAAGTTTCCGCTTCGGTGAGAAATTTTTATCCGCAGTTTTGCTAGAAACCATAACGAACCAGCGGCCGCCTTAATCTGTTAAAAACATTATTAATCCAGGACCGGTGGGCTCTCGCACTTCCCGCGAAACTTTAAGAAGTACGATAATCTAACTATATTTATCGCAAACAAGATTATGCCGGTGTTACTTGTTTCATTATAGTTAGTGCTCGGAGGCTTTAGCTCGAAGAAAACGTCGAACCGTGACACGAAACATTGAACTACATTCTACACTTTCTTCGGTGAACTCAATTACCATTTTTCACCTGTGCAAAAATTGTTGAGCATCGATGAAATGCCACTAAGAAGATACACGAATGTCTCGTTACAAACGTTGCCACAGTTTCCCGGTCAAAAAATCGCGAAGTCGATCTTCAAGAAAGCGTGTCTCCTTCTCGAATAATTACAGATAAACCTTCTATAACAAGATAGATTTCTAGTTTCTAGATTTTTTCTAGTTTCCTAGAAAATGCTGTGTTGAGCGAAACCGTGTTATGTTCCTAATACTTAAAAACAAACACTTTACTCGCATATAAGCAACTTAATTTTTATGAAAAATATAAATATACGTATAACACAAAACGAAAAAAGACAAGAAATATTATATTCATTTAAAACGTAACTTTAATTTAATAAATTTCTTCCTCGTCACTATCCAATAGAATCAAACGAGAACGTTTTTTCGGTTAATCCTTTCGCTACGGCGGGCCTCGCCGCAGAGTCCCTCGTGTAGAACGGAGCACCCTGCCGAAAGCAGGAACATTAAGCGCGCGCAGTCTTCAGCATTCGGGGCCAAGTCTTTTGCTTCAAAAACGTTGGATTAATATGACCAGATTTATTACAATTGATCGTAGTTTTTGGTAGATGATAGCGTCTGCGAACAGAGGAAAGCGAGGCGATAGCCCTTGTTTTAACGTTTGGCTCCATTGTTGTGACCGGTGACTATAGTCACCCGTTGTGTATAGGTGGCATCTTGTGGCCGGTGACTATAGTCACCCATCGTATGTGGGTGTCGTTTTGTGGCGGGTGACTATAGTCACTTTCTCTTTCTGAACCTTCTTCGTTTATGTTTTTTGCATCTTCTATCCTCTTTAAAAAAATCTGTAATTTTGGTTTGTCTGCTGGTTCTTACAAGGTCACTGTAGATTTTATATTTATATTAAATAGGTTTATATTTTATATAATTATAATAGGTTATACTATACCCCTATATACTACTACCTATATACTACTATACCTATATATAATTATATATAGGTTTTATATAGGTTTATATTTATATATCCTTAATTATAATATAAATATATTTAATTATAATAATTATATTTTCATACAAAGGCACTATAATTCATTATTCCTTTCCGTCATTATTTTACGGTAATTAAGTTTTTAAATATGTTGAACGAAAATCATGTTACCCAGTGCTGTACAAGTATGTACAGTGTTGCACAAAGGTTTTCGCAATTTTCGTTATAAGGTTGCAGTGCTATACGAGGGTCCCCGCAATTTATCCTATCGTGTTAGAGCGAAACCGTGTTATAGGATGCCGTGTGACTGCGGATCTTTATTCAGTTACGTTACGCGCAGATTTTTAAAACGCGCGAAAAAGACTAAACGAACAGGGTCTAACAGCATTCTCATTTTCTCTTTGCAACGGGTAATATTCCCGCCGACCAAGAGAGAACTTTCCGTCGATTCGAATTTGAAAAAAGGAAAACCGTATGAAAGATGTAAATTCGCACACAGATCGTCAGTCCAATAATAACAAGCTTAATTTCGATATGCCCTCTCCGCGAAAATTCGCGAATACAAGCGAAGCATCGATAAAAGTATCCGCGAAATCCCGCAACAAAAGCTCGCGCAGTTGCGCGGCAAAAAAAGGAAGAAGATCGGCGAGTTAGCCTTAAAAATATCGCGCTCGAGACTGGAATACGCCATTACCGATTTCCGATCGTTCTCCGCCGGAGACGGTGTCTTAGATCCCCGTCCGTTTACGGCCCGGAACGAGCTGCGACGGGGACCAGACGAAATCAGCCGGATCCAGGCTCCGGTTCGCGTCGGATCGATCGGAAATATTCGAAGCAATCGGTGCGGCTCGCGTCGTCGACACGGCTCGGCACAGACAGAACCGAAACAAGCACCGCTCGAGTGCCATCGACGTCCGGATAGGATCGGCCTTCGTCGCTCCCGAGAGCACTTTTATATTACGTACAAACTTGTATTCGAATTACAAGCCCCGCGTCGATCCGACAGCGAACGCCGCCGCTGTTTGCCAGCGGGATCGATAACGTTCAGCGGCCATCCGGGCGAAACGAGATCGATCGACCGCTGGAAAACTGCGTTCGATCGACAGGATCGAGCTTTTAATTCATCCGGTGCGACCCCGACGCCATTGCTGGCTGCCGACAAGGGACCGGCGTCGATTATTCCCCAGTCGGTCAGACAATCCCAGGCAAGCCAGCACCCGGTTGTTACGGCGTTACCGAATTTTCAATTGTGCCTCGATTATACCGTTGCGAAAAATTCCGCAGAGAGCCACGGAAAATCGTTCGATCCGATCGAGCATTCTGGAAAGGATAGAGCGTTTTGTAAAGTAATACATAATTAGACTACGGATTTTACGCATTCGTGATGGAAATGATCGGAGAAAATGTGGAACTGTAAACGTGCTGGACGGATTCAAGAATGTACTTACATTCTCTTGAATTTATTGGAATTATTAAGAAAAGAAATACGTTTCGATGCAACTTATATTTCATGCGATTTGCTTGGGGATATATTTATTTTGCATGAAGATTCGCAGTTTAGTAATAATACGTATATGTGTTATTTTATCAGTTCATAGAAGTAACAGTAAGACATTTATTCTGATTTTCAACGAGTATTATTGTAATATTTGCCGCAAGTATAACACATATATTGAGTAAATATCTTATAAATAGACTGCGCATTCTATGCATTTATAACGAAAATGAGTAGTTGAATCCGAAAACGATGACATTATAAGAAAAATTGAACAATTTCATTGTATCATTTAGAATTCACTAAAATGATAAATGATGATAAAAGACAGAAAATGATGAAAACGATAAAAGACAGAAATAAATGTCTTTGTAATTCCTGTTTGTTGCAATCGATGCGCAATATTTTCATTTTACACAAAAATTCGCAGTCTTCTCATAAAGACAATCTGAGTAATCATAAATGAAAAAATTCGCGACTCGACATTTTCTCGAGTTCCGTGAACCTATTGTTAAATGTCTTTTTTCCATCTTGCACTCGATGCATTTGTTTCTCTTGGAAATACATATTTGTCAATTAGAAAAATAAGGAAAAGTCTAGACGCAGAACCAGACAAGTTTAACCCCTTGCTATATTTCGACGAGTCTGACTCGTGACGGGGATTTCTAGTAACAACCTGTCAAATATGAACGCTACTCTGTTCTCTTTAATCCGAATAAAATTCTGATTTCTTGTCGTCAATATCGAAACATTCGATATCTCTTTTCTCCTTAGAATCCATTACAATTGGGAAACTTCTAATCGTTGCAACTACGTAGAAAATGACACGACAAGGGGTTAACGTTCGCCGGACCCGTCCTGGAGGGCCAGAACGTCCCAATTAGCTGACCGAGCTCGCATTTCAATTAGACCGACCGGCTCCGTTATTTTTATCCGAGATTCCTCCATCTCGGCCGCATCGCCGCGAGCGGGGGGACACTCGCGCGAGTCGTCTCGAGGAATCGATCTAGGGCTTCCGGTATCTCGGGGATGGAAATCTCGGCCGAGCGCCGAGCAACTCGCGGTGGAAGTTGAATAGCCGTGCCGGAGGGGCAAGACAAGGACGGGCAAGAGTTATGCATTATGATCCGGCGTTCGCAAACTCCCGGGTTTCACCCTCCGCCACGCCGCCAACCTAATAACATCACTTGTTGCACAGGCCGAGCCCCCGTGACCCCGCCGACCGGCCCTCCTTCACCCCCGACGCGACCCTTTCGCCGGGGGTGCTCCGAGCCCCCGACCTCGCGCAGAACTATTGCCCCCATCCCCACCCACCGAGACGGGGAAAGTCTCGTCTCGAGGATACCGCCCCGCCGTCTTATGAATTTCATTTATCTCGGCGCGAGCATCTCGCACGCGACCCCGAGACCACCGTCGACGTTCGCCGTCGTCCCGACGCCCGGCCTTTGGAATCCGAACGCCGAGTGCCGTAATCTTCGACGGATTCGAGCTGCTCGTCTATTAGCTTCATTTCATTAGATCGAACCTGATCGGCCCCTGTCAACGTATCGCTTTAGATATCCAATTCAAACAGCTTCGAGCGCTATGGGATAAACGCGTCGACTGCTGGCGTCAATCACATACGGGTGATTGAATTTTACTAGGATGTTTAAGACGCAAAGCAGTTCAAATACCAATCAGTGGAATTATCGTTTTAATTTTATTGTCGTTAAACAAATTACTTAGATCTTGCGGTGATTTCTTTGGTCGATTTTCGGCAATTAAGGGTGGGCACCACTGTAACGGTTTAAAAGAAGTCGATTTTCTTTTTCCTTTTTATTTTATTGAAGTTTCGAGTGTGTAGAATGTTGCTAAATTTCGAATTTAGTTATATTTGGAATTTATATGTTTGTATGTTAATTATATTTAGAATTTATTTGTATTAATTATATCTAAATTATAAATACAGATATTTTTTTTGCGCGTGGGGTAGAAATCTACCGCGAAAGTTTTTGAGGGTGAACGTGTTAAAATTTGATCATTGGGTTAGAGAGACTATGATGAAAATCAGGTTTGTTTTCAGGTCTCAAAAGTTATGGTGAATATTTACCTTAACGTGTACGCGTATTTTAACCCCTTGCGGCACCATTTTCTTCACAGTTATGATGACTAGAAGTTCTTCGATTATAATAATTTTTTAGAAGAAGAAGAAAGATTGTATTTATAGCGTACCTACATTTCCTTGAATACTTAACACTAGATTTACGGAACCCGTCAAAATGACGGGTTATTAGTTCACGGAATTTTTTAGTTCACGATTATTCATATCGTAAAGATACATTTATGAGTTATTTATTCAATTTATATGTTACTTACGACAAACGTAATAATAATACTTGTAATAATACTTGTTAAAAATCGGAATAAATGTTTTGTTGTTACTTTTGTAAACTAATATAAAACAGCTGTTTTTTTTGTGCTCCGTAAATCTAGTGTTAAATATAGTAAATTCTCCCTAATTTTCCTTCAGCTTGTAAACAAAAGTGGACAATTCGGGAACAGGAGATACGATTACTTGAGCCTTGCAGCTCGTTTGTTGAAATCGGTAATTATAAAAATGAGCCGCAGGGCTCGAACAATTGTATCTCCTGTTCCATTTTTGTTTACAAGCTGAAGAAAAATTGGAGAGAATTTACTGTATTGTGAAGAAAAAAGAACGGAATTTTATCCCAACTTAACCCTTTGCACTCGAGTGGCGACTCTGAGGCGCCACTAAAAATTGCTATACTATTTTTCAAAATAATTGTAATACTATCAGACTCATTTATATCTAAAAGATTCTTAAAATTGCAAGTTTTATACTTGCCAATAGGCTTTCATATGTATAAATTGCAATAAATCATATAAAATAGAAACACTGTAGATCAGAAAATATGTTTAAAATATAATTAAAATAGCTTCGAGTGCAATGGGTTAAAGGAACGGAATAACGTTCGTGCTTTACAGGTTTTGACTAGAAATCTCAATTACGAGTTAGTCTCGTTAAATTACGACAAAAGGTTAAGACGGCAACGATTGTTCTGAAAATGCGAAAGAAACGAATCTCACGAAATGTCTGAATCAACAATGATCACTCTTACGTTGCAAGTTCAATTCGTATTGAGAATTCGTACTAATTTAGATAATTATTAAGATAATACTTCCTTAACACTTAATTAAGATAATACTAATACTAATTCGTTCAAGTATTCGTACTGCTCTCTACGCTCTTCTACGTCAAACAATAGCCTCCACGGCAAGATCTTTCAATTATGTATATGTTTCTCGATCCACCACGTCACAGTTTGCCATCCTCAGGCTGGTACACACCGACAAAAGCTCGTGTCCCGCGAGCGATTACGAATACAAATCAGTTCCGCTTATTTTTCCAACGATTTCCATCAAACAATGCGAATGCAAAATTAAATCGACCGATTGTGTTGCTCGGCGCGTGTTGTTCCAATTCCGCGATTATACATCGTTACTTTCGTCTCTGTTCAGGAACGCACGTTATGCCGTGGCCGGTGGCGTTATGCTACCACGCGGAGGATACCCGCGGAATGTAGAGATTTCGTAGGGTCTTTCGACATCGACGGGAAAATGGCGGAAAACAATCGGCGGGAGTGTAACGCTTTCATTTTGAATTTCTCGGAACGATTTGATTCCGAGATTGTTCCGCGTAACAATCGACGACGAGAATTTGCGACGAACAATGCCTCTGTAACAATAGAACAGAGGACGCGGTTTCGTTGAACGAATTGGATACTTCGGCGAAACAGAAGTAGGAAGTTCGTAGAAAGTTAACGCAGGATGAGAAAAAAAAATACAGCCAACGAGTATATCTCTGTCCATTTTTTAATTTACCGTCACTTTATTTTCCTGATCTCGCGATCTCTCGACTCCTCGATTGGCAATTATCTCGAGGACGGTCGCAGTCGAGACAAAATAAACCGTCACGATGAACACTAAAGGGGACATCTTAAAAAGCAGATAGTAATAATTGAGGAAACGGCCGACCGTAGCGGAACAATGTAAGACGTCTGTGACCGATCTTGCCCGGCGTCGTTTATCTCAATTCACGTCGAGAGTATTTTCATCCGCTCGCAGCCGCGGTAAAATCTGGAGTTCCGCGGGCGGAACGCGCTCTTACATTATTACAAATCGACGCGGAAATCGTCGGTTGTCCTCATAAAGACGCCGCGAGATAAAACAGCGACCGTAAGGCGTAATAAATTACGGTCTGCGGATATAAGGTCGCCGGCTATCCCGGCCCAGGAAGAGCCGGCATTGCCGCCAATCTCCGGCTCCCTTCGTTCTCAATTTCCACCGTTCTTCGCGCATAATAAAGCCTCTTTGTCTTCGACGACGGAAGAAGAGAGGAGAGGGAGAGAGAGAGACTGAGAGAACAGTTCTCTCTAACTCGGCGTCCGCTTTCGGCCGGCCTCCAGGTCGGAGGAAGAATTTATTTTCCTCGGCGACTCATCTTCGATTCAGCCGATTATCATACCACCGGCCTGGAGGACACTCCCGGACGAACCCGCCTTAATGAGAACCCGGACCTACGGTGTAAATGTTCCTAAAGGACGGGCAGACTTGACTGGATCGCTGGAAAAATCGCACCTACCACAGAACTTCTGTCAGCATCTCTATACCGAGCGGATGCCAGCCGCTCCTACGACCGAGCTAATTGAGACCGAGGAATACTGATGGGGCTGATAGACCTCTGTTTACCCCGGGGAACCCTCTCCAGCCGAAAGGCTGACTTTGATCCTGCATTACTGGGACCAGGCATATTTATTTTATCCCACTCCGGCGTTCGGCGAACTTCGACGTTTCTGAAGTTTCTGGTCACCAAAATTGCCGAGACAAATAAAACTAGCCGTTTTTAGTCGAAACTATGGGACACTGTTTGTTTATTCTTGTTTGGAACAAAAAGTTGGTCGTTCAGTAATGCAGAGAACAAGATAAACGCAGCCTGGATCGCACAGGAAGTCAAGTGGGCGTGGTTTAATGAAGGAGGCGTGGCTTGACGAAAGAGGCGTGTTTTGAAATGTTTAAAGAGGCAAGAAGTGAAATGTACACTGCAGGGAATGTTCGATTGAATCAGTGGACATTGTTGATAGATTTTGAATATCTTTAGCGTTAATTTATATAATTTCTAATGTTAAAATAATGTGTAATAATTTATACTAATGTATAAACGTTTTCCATGTACGATTACAGGACAGTTTCTATTTATATCTATAGAACAGACTATTTTATTTGTATGAGAAATGGGCGTGGTTAAACCGAATGGGTGTGTCGAAGAGTGAACAGGGACAGGTTCTTCCTTAAAATATCTTCTCTTTTTAATAGCAGTAAAGATATATCAAGAGACCCACACTAAACTAGCAAATACACAGATACAGTCTTAAAGGAAATACAAACATCTGAGGGTTCCAGGACACGCTGCTTCGGTTAAGCAACGCCCACTCCTCCTTCCAACGCAATTCATAAAACGCATAGACGGCGAACACTTTCGCGCAGAGTCTTGCAGCGAAAATACTTTACTTTTACTACTACTTATACTTTTCCAACGAAATTACTGATCTGACATTTATAAATATATTCGAGGATCCCAAAACGAAGACACGCCCCTTCGGTAAAGCACCGCCCACTCGTGGCTCCAACGCGACTCAAAAAAGAAAACGCTGCGCCGCTTGTTTTCCAGCGATATTTTAATGACCCGACATCTGTAAAGATATAATTTACGATCATCTGGTCTTATATATTTGCCGTCTCGGACGCGGCGTAAGTGTTTACGACGCCCGCCGATCGATAGACAGAGAGTCTCGCAGCACGCTAATTGAATAGCTCCGATTTATCAGATGCTACGAGTGCCCTCGACGGGGGCAGATCAAGCTTTTTTTCCCCCGTCGCGTCGGCCGTTTCCAATTTAGCGACCGGCGATTCCGTATATCGTGACAGGCGACGGAGCTGAAGAGAGCTCGGGAGCCCCGGGCCGGAGAGTGTCGCTTCGACCACTTTAACGAGGTCCTCTTCATCCCCTGCCGCAGCTCCTCGTCCTCCCACGGCGGGTCTCTTCTTCTCCCGTTTTATCCGTTCCGTCCTAACCCGGTGTTATTTAATTCCACTACGCCGCGGCACGTTCTACGGATATTAGAAACCGCGACGTGAATTGGATCAAGCCGGCCATAAATTGCCTTCATTGTCATTTAAACGAGCCGGTAATACACTGCCGGGAATTATGTTAACGTTCCCATGGACAGAACGCCCGGCTTATTATCGAGTTACGTTTGGCTGCGGTAAACGAGTTTTCCCTCTGTAAAACGTTAACGTGTAATCTTCACGAGCTTCGGCCTTTTTCGGGGAAAATTCTAGTACAGAGAAGAAACTGAAATTTCGTAGAGCGGCAATTACCGGAACGAGGCTTTATTACACGCGCGAATTCGGATCGAGTGAAACGTAACGGCGGCGCAATTTTTGCCCAAGATTAAAGAGCGTCAGGAAAATAAAATACGAGAATGGTGGAGTGGAGCATACAAATGAGCGACAGTAAGGGTTCGAGTTGAAGCTGTTAGATACGATATAGCAACTCGGCGAAGAGACCAACCGGAACAAGTCCGTTTCGCTCGGATCCAAACGGCGCGTGTTCGTCGAAAAATATTTGACACGTATTTTTTTATCGACCGGCCAGGTTGAGGGGGCGAAAGTAGCCCTCGTGCTCGAGGGCTGAAATATATTTTTCTGAATATGTCGGGAACCGCAGGCTGCGCGAAAAACATTTTTTCCGGGCTTCAGTTTCGAGTCCCGACGCTTCCGATTCTCTTGTATAAAATTACCAAAAATAATGTTGTTAAATATCATTGGATCGTCGCAAAAGTAATTTCGTTTCTCCGAATTCATAGCTTACGAGACAATCGAAATTATTGTTGCATTAAACCAGTATTATCAGTAAATTGCAACTATTATTATCAATAATAGTTGAAGTACAAAATTGTAAAGACATAAGCACGATTTAATAATATATTGTTACTATTTGCAAAGTATTCAAATTATTCGAAGAAACAAGTTGTTTTTATATAATTTCCGTTCTTCGTAATCGTCTTAAAAAACTTTTAGTTTGCACGAAGTGCATCCGCAGTCTAACTGGTAGGCTTACGTGAAGTAAACAATTGGATGTAAATCCACTCGAACCGAAGCATCGCGAACAATTCGCTTACGAACAACTTCGTAATTCAAGCACGCGATTTTCATTGTCTCCCACGCGCGCGTTTCCGTTATCAGCGAGCCCATGAAGGGTGAAAATCGACCGCGAGTTTCTCGAAAGGAGGGTCGATTCGGTCCGCTGGAATTTAGCAGGGACTGTATCTCCGTTTGATCTTTTTCTTCCCATCCGAAGAGCTTTCCTGTTCGGTTGACCCGACTCCTCCGTAAATTTTCGCACGTACCTCGCGAAGTCCGACCGGCCTCAAAGTCGACGCGCTTCCCTCGTTCGCCTAACCGGTAAAGAGGGCCGGAAATTTTCTCCGCTGGTCGAGAACCGGCCCGAAGAAAAAGCGAGCGCGGACTGACAGCTGTAATCGCTTTCCTCGCCGATAAAGCGGGCGCGGAATCTAGATAAGCTTCTCTCTCGTCCATAGTTTACGCTCCCACGGCGGACAAAAGTGTTTGTATCCTTTGGCACGTGTAACAACGCGGTCTCGTACACTTTGCCAGCGAATATCCAATTCTCGACTCTTTGTGAGATTGCCTGCAATTCCTCTATTTCGATTGAGAAACTTCGCATATCGATTCTAACATCCCTTAACATTAGATCTACCGAGCCATAATCGCGACCAATGTAAATTGTTTTACAACAATGAGAATATTGGATTTACTTAAACTTTGAATAATCTCTATTATAATGCATGCTTGAATAAAGAGGGGTATTTAAAAATTTCTTGTAGAAACTTTTTTGTAATTTCAGTAAATGTGAAAGAAAAATCGGAAACCAGTCAATTTGACTGATTCGATGGTTCTAGTGTTAAGGATATTTGAAAGTGTTAAAAAAGAATCTGTTGCCGCGAACGCAATAGAACGTTCTTAAAATGTAGGGGTACAGTATCAAATGTAATTAATCAAAATTTTGTTTTCGGGTTTAGAGTATACGCTATTTAAACTTCAGCGGAACAGTTTCAACATAATATTTGAAATATTTTATCTACAGAGTTTAACACACAACTTTCTCTTTTCGTGAAAAACGTATTATTAATTTGGTCTAGCTTGATCGTATAATTAAAATAGGCTAATGCACGGATACGTTTCTTTTTATATTAGACGTAGGTCGAACTTACCACATACGTCCCGACAGTTTTAGAAATATTCGGCCACTTGCTGGCTCACGTGTGCGCACTCCGGAGAAACATTTCGCCGAGCGTAAATTGCATTCCGTTATTTCTGTGTGACGTCGGCGAAGACACGTCGCGCTACCGGCGAGTTTAATCAATCAGAAACGACTTACCCGGACCCTTAACATTTTCAGCGGAAAGTTAGATCTCCCATCGCTGCTTCTGCAATTTTCGACGCGACGATACTGCGTTTCGTGGCAATCTGTAATTTCTGATTGGCACGGACAAAACTTAAAAAAGTCACTGCATCATATCTATTTAACCCTAGAAAGATAACCATATGACAACGTACGTAAAAGATAACCATACGCTTCAGAGGCGCATGCTTTTCTAAGGCGTCAATTTTATACTAACAATGGATATTTATTTAAGTTAATCTAGTCATTTTAAAGGTTTGGCATTATTGTAAAAATAAAATGCATTTATATTATATTTTTTTATATTTTAAGTAATTTTAAACTTAAATCACTAGACCTCTATGAAAAATTAACAAAAATCAACAGTCTTCGCAGGCGCCTCTGCGACGTAGGTTATCTTTCTCGGGTTAAAACTATGTGTATGGTGTGTTGAAATGTCTAATCATATGTAGGAACAGAATGATCAAAGCATTGAGCAGGAGATTATTAATTTCTAGCGAATATTAGGAAGATTAAATGGTACGTTAATTCACAACGCAGCTTATTCGCATTGCTCGATAAACAAAAGGCCACTTTACGAAGTCATCTTTATAGAAAATGATTACCAGGGGTTATATGATTGTAATTAATCTATAGAAAATTTATAATACTTATATGCAATACAATTATCGACCCGAAATGAAACAATTAAGTTCGATTTATTTTCCCAAACTTCAGATAAGGTTTAAAAAAAATGGCTCATAATATATCCTGGGATTCTTATTCCGACATATTCATCAGATAGTATATTTTGATATTATATAAACTTTTTTTGCAAGAAGATGGAGTCTTCAGAGTTATTTAACAAAATATGTAGCCACATATGCGAAACGATCGCTACGAATTTTCAGGCACTAAGGCAAAATCAATGAAAACGTCTTTCGGACAAAAGTTACTCGGTATTCGACTAACAATAAATTGTGTTAATGAAAATCTGCATAAAAGTTTTTATTCGATAAAAGATAAAGGTGACAACAATTTCTTTCTATAAGATTTTGATAACAATTCTATAACGAGGATTTTCAGGGCTTCAAAGGGGTTCCTTTAAAATATGTAACAAAATTTATAAAAGCAAATTATTAGAAAGGCATTAATACTCTTCTCGACGATGGCGTGTTAACACGTTCCGTGCCACGTGTACCATCGATGGTACACGCTTGCATGTTTACTTAGTGAACTGAACAAATTGTTTACAAGAAATTTAGAACCGAAGAATCAATTTCCACCGCAAGAATGGGCGTTGATAAGTTTTTGTTACGTTGTTATGTGTACGAGAATTAATAATTGCACGTAATACATCAAGTTTTAGTAAAATATCAAAGTGTGAAGATTCGAGTAAAAAAAAACTCGGCACGGAACGTGTTAATAAGGAGAATATTATAAAATCGGTCACCACATTTATTCATAAATCAGTACAATTTCCCGGAAACAACGTGGACGATTGAAACGAACTGTGCCACGGGGACCTATTAGAAACGTTTACTCAAAGTTCCGAATGCAAATATGCGTCGAACCGGTCTAAATGGCCCCGGTAATTGTCCCGACGAAAACTCGCGTAGCCGGACGCCGAAACTGGCGTCGAGAGGGGCGCCGTTATACGGCGCAATTAACTTCGAAGAAACAAGCAAGTGGAAACGGGCGCGGATCACGGTAGGCAAACTTGTCTGGATGCAAACACAATAAGCTCCCGACGGGAATCTGCGTCGCGTAACGCCCGCGTAAACAACCTGTAACGCTGCCGGGCCATTATGGAATCCAATAACGCAACTTAAGACGTCGTTACACGGGCCCGTGTAAACTATGCGATACGCTTCACGCAGTCGTCCTTCCGAAGGTCAACGAAAAAGCAAGTGTTACACCGTGCATTATCGCATAATCGGCTGTCTTTCATTCGAAGCCCATCACCGAGAACAATGGTACTTCAAGTTCCAAAGGGTTCAAAGGTCATTGCGGATTTGATGCATTTATGGCAAAAATGGGCAATTGAAATGCAGGATAATGAATACGTCAGAAGAATTCAGGAATCTTGTTAGACTGTTTTGAATTCGTTGGAACAATTAACCCTTAGCGGACGACGACTTTTTCGGCAGAGTCAGGTAGCAGGACGAGGCGATTTTTGCAAATATGTCGAGTGTCTTATATGGTGCAATAAAATGATCTTACATATAAATTATCTTACAAAAACGTTATGTTTCGTTAGTTTATCTATATTCACACTTTTATGAACATAATTTTACAAAAATTATGATTTGTAGTTTCGTTCGGTGTGATAGTTTATAAAACATTGACCAAGATGCATTCTTGGTTTATCTGGACATGTATCACAGAAATAGGTCGTCTCATGTCTTCCCTCTGGTTTGTTTCGACTAAAACAAACTTTGCAGTCTTTCCTTGTGTCAGTAACAATTACATGCAGTTTCCCGTTTAGACGAATTTCGTCAGAGTTGGTCGTCGAACTTGAAGATCTATCTCGTGGTTTTGACGAGAATCTCTTCTCAATTTGTTGATCAAAATTTTGCGAAAGTTCAAATGTGTAACTGGCTGTTCGTTTCTCTGCCTTTTTACATGTTCGTAGAGAATGTACGAATTGATTAAACAAATTTCCAGTCTCCGGAAAAATAATTTGCGCCACCACTTCAGGGACTTTCTCATAAAACAGTACGTTGGATAATGTTCGAGATAACGAAATTTAACATAAACACCGACTGTCGCCTCTCGCTCGCCATTCGTCCTGCCGCGCGAAACGCCGTGGCGACCGAGAGTCGCCTCTCGTCCGCTAAGGGTTAAAAAAAGAAATACATCTTTATTTATCTTGCATGAAAGTCCGCAGTCTACTTATCGCTGTTACACAAAAAAACATTGCAACCACAAGTTATGAGAGATCGTTGTAAAGAAGAAGCTTTAATCTTCAAATCCATCGTAGTTGCAGTCACGAGGGCAAACTTCCAATGTTTTTAGAGCCGCTACTATCTGTGCCATTTTCGAGGATAAAACGTGTCTTCAATTTCCCATCTGTTACATCGTGCAAAAAGATCTGACGAGAAGAAGAACGATGAGCTGTAAAAGTAGAGGCTTCCAGCTTTAAAACCAGTCTATACTTATTGTTCTACGATTTTGTTTCGCGAAGCTGGATCGATCTAAAATCGAAAATCGAAAATTAAATGTTCAAATAATTTCCGACGAAACGGTTCAATGAATGTTCGATTTTAGCGTATTGTACTATGAAAGAGGCTCGAAATTCTTTAGGGTTGGATGAGCAAGCTACTTGGAAAGCTCAAATCAAGTAGTCGTGACAAGACAATCAGTTTCCTGTGAACATAAATGTGCGATCGGTAGCCCTTTGATTCTGATTCGAAGTACATCCGAAGTATAGAACGAAATGAAAATTGTCGAAAGAGGATTGCGTGGTGGTGCTGGAAAGACGGTCGCCCGGAGGTATTGGGACGCGAGCAGGAGGAGGAGGAGGAGGAGGAAAGGTTCAGAAGGGCACTCGATGGTGACCGGTTTGATCCATTATTCACGCGCAGCGAACCGCGAGACCCTTTTTCATTATTTCAGCCCGGCCCTATCGCGGCCGGCCCCAGGGATCCACGGTGAAATTTTCTTTCGTATTCAACAGGTGAGCTCAGACACGGGCTCTCGGGATAAGCGATTTAGACGTATCCTTCGGCGGACAAAAGGCGGGGCCAGAGTTCCTGTCGATCGATCCTATAACCACTTGCCGGTCGAGGAGCAGAGAGGGAGGGGACTTGTTAAAGTGCCAACGAATTCAATATCGTAATTTTCTGGCGAAGCAGATTTTCCGCCGATTAACTCGCGTCCCATTCCGATCTACCCCTGCTCGCGGATCCTTTTCATACCCACGGCAATAATGGGTTTCATTACTTGCACGGGGAACCTACCCCGAAACACGTGCTCGCCGCGCGAATGCATCGGAGGACGCGATTTCACGCTCGCGTCGCTTCCGAGGCGGTTAACCCTCGTACTTGGAAATGGTTCGAAGACCGTCGGATAACAGCTTTTATCCATTTTTGCACTTCACTTAAAATCCAGGAATTGCTATGATTTAAATTGATATAATTGCTATGATTTAAAGAAGCACGCGTTTTAATACAAATGGAAGGGAAGTGAATATTTTAGAATATCGGAAAGGGGAGAATGAGCGAAATTGAAAGCCCGAGGGATGTACCAGGGTCCTTCAGTCAAGTCGTACAAAAATTGGGCGATTTTTGCAGAGTTAGGGAACTACTATGTTTCGAATTTTTGTTGCTAGAATCACTGTACGGAGTGAAATGTGGCGGTTTACTCTCGTAAATTCGCAATTTTGCAAACAAAGTCGTCATGGAAATTTCAGTCGTATAAACATGTAGTACATTCTCCCCTAATTGACACTCAGATTATAAAAACGACTATAAAAATAAGTTGCAAGGCTCGGATAATCGTATCTCCTTTTCACAAATTGCCCATTTTTGTGCACAATCTAAGCCTAATCTACATAATAATCCACATCTGACAGAACCCTAATCTAATTAGGGAGAATTTTCTGTATGTGTTATTTATTATGTATATTTTTATTATGTCGCGACCTATTCCGCCGCGACGGCATCGCCCGAAATACTCGAATATACAGAGTGTCCCATAATTATGTTAACACCCGGAAAGGGATGACTCCTGAGATCATTTGAAGTAATCTTTCCCTTAGCGAAAATGCAATCCGCAGCGTTGCTTACGAGTTACTAACGAAAAACACTGGCCAATGAGAGGCGAGCTCAACTGGCGCAAGGTGGTCGAGCCAGCGAGCGGTCGAAGCCCTCATTGGGCAGTGTTTTTCGTTAATAATTCGTAAACAAAGCCGCGGATTACATTTTCGCTAAGGAAAAAATTACTCTAAACGACCTCAGGAATCACCCCTTTCCGGGCGTTCAATGATCTCTAATTAGATTCTAAATGATATCGGAGAGAAAGACTCGCAGCGAAATTGACGACACCGTCATCGACTTCAGCAAACATCCTCGTCAAAATGGAATATACGAGCGCATTCCCTCATCTGAAAACCACCCCCGTTAACACGCGCATCGTACATATTTTCGAATAACCGAGGACTAAGGAGCGAAGAGCGATTCATCTGGGATCAAACGGTTGGGGCGCACCCTCTTCGAAAAAAAACCGCCCCTGTTCTCCATTTCGCGTTTCGAAAAAACTGTTCCATCAAGCCGGGAACACGGCCGGGACTAGACGGGAAGAATTATTAAAGGTCTCGAGAAGGCGGCGAGCGGGGGGAACGGCATCAACGTATGAATGCATTATTCGTCGCTCGGCGATGCGAGGAACACGCGGTGAGTAACCATAGACCGAGCGAACGGATTTCGTTCGATCATGGCGGCGCGGCGAGGAAAAGTCGCGTGTCGCTTTTGCCGGAGTCCCAGCCCCGCGCCCTGCCCCCTGCCCCCGTCCTCTGTCCCGTTTGACGCTTTTACCCGCGTTATGGCCGCGACTCGACTGCTCTCAAAGCTTTTTGCGGAGGTTACCGTTGAAAAGAAGTCACCGACCGTCAGGAATCATGTCATGCCGGGTTCTCGGGCTTGGTTTTTACAGTTCGCGGGCTCGAGGACCGGCTCCTACGAGTCTCATCTCCGACCCAACCCCCGCCCCCGCGAGCCCCTTTGTTTGCGCAAACATGAACCCGCGAATGGCTATACGTTCGTTACTCGGCCGCCCTTTACCGCGGCGATGGAGCACGAGGGCGTAGAAAGATGAATCTCCAACGGCGGATTCGATTCTTATCGCGAACGCGACGTAATGGAGCCTTTCCGTCTTCCTTTGCAGCGCTCTGCGCGCGCCCATGATGCTCGACGCGCTATTTTACCACGCTCGCGAGCCTGCGACGCGAGTCAACGTTCTTTAATGCGTTTAACGTTGCTCGATGTCGACGTCATTAGCCGCGGAATGCGGATTATTTCTTACGTTTTGTGGAAACGATTTGTGCGGTGATTCAGACCGCGGATTTTCTCGTTTATGGCACTAGTGAGGGGTGAGAGAGAAAGAGAGAGAGAGAGAGAGAGAGAGAGAGAGAGAGAGAGAGAGATTGAACAGTGTAGTCATTTCTAGTTTCATGATGTTTTAAATGAGAGAAAGATTTCTTTCATTGACTGAAATATTCTCTGTGATAAACGTAAGAGGTTCTTATATTACTTTTGCTCAAACATTTTTATACTAGCATTCTGTCATGTCATCGATTTTGGAACTATACATTATTACCCTAATCTCTATACTATTCATGTACATTCGTAGTATAGGAATAGTATGGGCATGGTGTTGAACCGTGAACGTTGAGAAAATCCGAAGAAAGCCTTCCAGGGAAAGAAAAGAGAAGAAAATGGTCTTGTAAATTGTTCTGGATTTTATGAAATGATTTCTGACGCTGCATCACCTGCTATAATTTTTTCAAGCATTATTCCTTGCAAAAAAGTACACAGAACACACTGCAATCTTCACTTTCTTACATTTTCCTATGAAAAGTCCAGTTTTCTTCGGGTGTTTTCATCCCTATGTAAACATTTATACAAAGTCCCAGACTAAATCGAATTATTCGAACTAATTTAAGCTACGTCAATACAAATCATATTTTGTCGATAAGATAGTCTAAGAACCGAGGTACGGAAAATCAAGGTTCCACCTCCGAATAAAAATTGTGTACACTCTAGATCCAGAGGTTTTTACAACTGAGAATCCTTAACCCTTAAATGCATATTGTTGCCAATTGTCTACATTCCAGTTCCACTTAATTTTATTCAAAAACCTGAGTATGTGCGTTTCCGAACACACGTTGATAACAATAGACAATAGACCATGTGTGTAAGAAAAGACTTGACATTACTTTTGGCGAGTAAGTTATATGTTTTTTGACATTTAAATGCGGTGGGTGATAACTTCCAGGTTGCAAAGGGTTTTCACGGACCGAGTGCATCAAATGCAAGGTTGCTTTGTGTCACAACAAAAATCGCAATTGCTTTGCTGCATTTCATTTATAAATAATGTGAAAATTCCTATACTAATAGACAATATAAATACATGACCATTTGTTTACGTCTACAATAATTTTAGTAATAAACGTATATTGTTGCCAAAAGTCTACATACAACTTTTTTTCAAAATAAATACTCGATATTATTACCTAGATCTTTTATTTATTTTTTACGTAACCTACGACTACATTCCTATAAAAAACGATTTTTTAAAATTCAAAACAAAAAATCATGCATTTAAGGGTTAATCTTCGATCTAACGATTAAGAAGCTAGCAGACAATGAAAATTGAGCGACAATCACGCGTGTACCTAATCGATCCAATTGGATTATGGTTGCATGTCTTTCCGGGGGACCGGCAAACGAGGTAGGTAGGATTGGACATGCTGGAGGGCAGCCACCCTTAAAAACACATTCCGGGTAAGGAAGCATGGGGACGGCTGTCGCAGGGATGGCGGCTCCGCCGGAGACCGGATGCGCGACGGCGGTCATTTTTCACGGCGCGGACCTCCGTTTCCGGTCCACGATCACCGCGAAATACAAACACGAATGGCGCTGGAAATATGTGGGGAAGGTACACTGTCTGGGGACGAAACGGAACGGCGGCGGAGAAGCAGCAGGGCGGGGGAAAAAAGGGACAACGACCTCGACGATGTCCTCTCAGTGGTTCGTCCTTCTCTCCTTCGCGCGAGCAGTTCGGGTATGCATGTTAAATGAGAGAAAAAGTGTTGCGGATTCGGCCGTCGCATGGAAGATTGACGATCAGTGGTGTACAGGACGATTCAAAAGTAAAGACATCAATTGAACAAAAACCTCCGGAAATTGCGAATCGGAAGGGCGTCGTGTTTCATCAGGACAATGCGCGACCTCATGTATCTTTGAGATCTCGGCAAAAATTGTTGGAGTTTGGTTGGGATGTTTTACCCCATCCACCGTATTCGCCAGACCTTGCGCCTTCGGATTTCCACCTTTTCCGATCATTAGAAAATTCCCTTAACACGTTGACTGCCACGCGTATTTACAATAAAATCTCCTACAGGCCACCCGTGCCGCTATAGGAAGCGTGCGCTATTAATTCATATCTGTTTCTGTTCCTGCATGAACAGTTGGAATCTTTGCCGAGTACCGAATGGTATAACTTAAAATCTCTGCCCTTATTTTTTTTCAATAATGAAAAGAGATCGGATTGCCTGGAAGGAGAAGCATAAATAGAATTACATCGTCAGATTCTGATTTGGATACTGATAAATATAATCTTAGTGATAATGAATGTTATGAAGATACTATTGACGAGATTTTACGAGAATTGGTCATGGAAGAAGAAAGAAATGTTGATGATACTGAGGAAGCTACAGTTCAAATAAAAGATACGAAATGGACCGATCAGAGGCACGAGCATATCTGAAAAAACAAACAACTTTTTCTCCAAGCTGTCCTGATCAACCTCAACTTTGCAGAGAATGTTTTAATGTTATACACTGCGAATAATCTTTTTAATAAACCATTTTTATAAGAATTCAATAGTTTCATTACCTCCTGTAGAATATTTGTCGAAATATTTTCGGAAATCCTTTGTAAGTAGTCAAATCAGCGTCACCCGAATTACGGGTGACGTGGCCTGATAAGAACTTTTGCGGCAGTCAACGTGTTAATGGAAAAAATTTAACTCTTTGGTTGAGATAGAAACCCATTTGGACAAAATTTTTGCCGTAAAACCTGAGAGCTTCCGGAAGAACGGAATTCTCAAGCTGCATGAAAGATGGAGAAAGGTTGTGGAACAGAATGTTACCTATATAATTTAATAAATGTATACCAATATTTAAATGAGCTGCGTTTTAATTCTCCTAAAAAATCGGCACGAACTTTCCGGACAACCCAATATCTTTCATCTTGAAACGCGCGGTGAGTTCCGCTGATAATCAGTGTCCCGGAGGATTTTTAATCTTAAGACAATGACTTGTTCATATGCAAGAAATATTGTGTTATCTGTAAACAGACATAAGCAACTTTTCTTATAAATTAAACTTGATGTTGCAGGATAATGATCAACCGTTGCGAAAAACGAGAAAGTTACAATCGTTTTGAAACGATTGGTAGTAAATGTTTATTTTCAAATTTATTGTCAAGGAGAAATTGTCGTGAAAATGATGCACGATAATTTGGAATACGTTCTACAAAATTTTTAACTGTATAATTCATACAAGTTATATTAAAGTTGATGCTCTACTAAATATATTTACTTAAATCTACGAAATATGTTTTAAAAATAGTATAGAAATTCTTCAGTGGCATGTTTAAAAACTACTGTAACATTCTTTTTTATCAATCTCGGTGGAACGGTAATGTCGGATCGTTTTATATCTAGACCATTTTATGATCTAGCAGTCGATATTCAATATATGAGCCGTTTATTTTGGAAGTGGCATAAGTCACTTTGTTCTTAAGTTGATCACTTTGTTTTTAAGTCGATATATTTAAGGGTTTGCGTTTTAATATGTTTAAAAATATGGATGCTAACTTTCGAGAAGATTTACTTGTATTTGTTATCTCAGGATACTGATATTTTTCTCAGTATAAATAATTTCGTATAAACATTAAAAAATCATCACTTTTCATTACGGTAAAGTAACTTATGCCACTTTCAAAATAAACGGCTCATATGTCTTGTGGCGCCATCTGCAACGCCACTGTTCTACCGAGGATCGCCTTTCTAAGTTTGTAGCATCAGTCATGTTTAAAAGTAGAGTGCACCGTGCAATTGTGAGCGCGCATTGTAAAGTGAATAATTTCTTTCTATCGAACATACAAATTAAGTATTAAAGTGTTAACAATACTGCTCAGTGCATTGTTTATCTATAATCCAATAATTAACTTTTGCATCGTTGTGTATTCTTCAACTTTTGAAGAGGAAAATGACTCTTCTAAAAATCTACGAGGACCAGGTATGAAACAGCAATGTATCTATGAAGGAAGACTTATTTCTAATCAATCTATTTAGTAATTAACTAAATATATCATGTAGTATCATGCTAACCACGTTAACCCTTAATTTGTATATTGAAATCATAAATGACTCGAATACTTTACTATTTTACTTATCATTAAATGCTATTTTATTTTCTATTAAAAGCTTAATTTTTCATATTTTTATTATTTCATATACCGAGAACAAAATTCAAAGGACAATTTATCTAGAACTAGATAAACATTTGCAATTTGTATTTGGTGTTTGTCGGGACCCCAACATATCGGTTACTTTTGGCGGGACAATGTAGCATATTAGATAATTTAGTATAACGCCGTGTGGGGGCGCGGGAAAGTATGGTTGATAAGAGTTAATAGCCACAACATTCGAGCTAAAGTAACCTCGTAACGGGAACAGCATCGCGGAATAAAGTCCATGAAGTTGCAAAAAATAATTCTGGAGACTATCTTGGAAAAACCATGCAGCGGAAGAGCGGCAATACTTACGTTGTTTTCAAGCGAGGCTTTTCAAAATTCATTGCGGGTAGAGGATGGTTTGCACATGCACGGTTCGCGACACAAGTTCGCGGGAACGATAAACCGCAGCAATTCACGAGAATTCACCGGGAATACAGTGTGAATTCACCGTCGGCCGCGTACGTTGCTATTGAATAAAACAATAAGAAGCGATCCCGGTAACGGTCGTAACATGGATGACGACTGCAGGCGGGGGCAAATTCAAACAGCCATAACCCCTTCGTACTTATCTTCCGAGGACGACATTGCCCTTCGATGAGAAATATTGCCCTACTTCTCCCTGGTTCAGGATATCCGGGAAAGAAAGTGGATGAAATTGAAAGCCTAAGAGATGCACCAGGATTTTTCAGGGAATGCTTCTGTCGCATTGTACAATGATTAGATAATACAGGGTGTCCCAGGTTTTAATGTTCAAACTTTGTCGATATATTCTATGGCACAAAGTATGAAAGAAATGTTATGTAAACATAGGTCATATAGAGCTTTATTAAGAAGTTATAACAAAAATTCAGAATAGGAATAGTAATCAATTAAAAAAAAAAATAATAAAAAATAAAAAAAAATCTTCGATCGATGTCAATCATGTATTGTTAACAACGGTTATTAATACATTTCGAAATGTATTAATAAACACAGCTTACATAAACACACGGCATGTGCTGATCTATTCAAGCCAATGCTCGCAGTAACAGCACGTTGATTACTATTCCTATTCTGAATTTTTGTTATAACTTCTTAATAAAGCTCTGTATGACCTACTATATGTTTACATAACATTTTTTTCTTACTTTGTGCCATAGAATACGCTAACAAAGTTCGAACATTAAAGCCTGGGTCACCCTGTATTTATACAGCTATGAAACTCCTGTTCCGAATTTTTCCTATTTTAATAGCTACGATAAAAAAGCGAGATCTGCAATATGTTATAGTAAATAATCGCAATTCTCCAAGCGGAGCCGTCATGAAAATCAAAGTTGGATCGAGTCTCATCCGTCACTGGAACTTTATTAACACCGTCACGGCCAATGACGCAGCGGTGGCGTCAACTGTGTCATTTCTCACTTTCCGAATACTCGAATACATACCTAAACGTTGCCGCTTTAAAATGATTAATACTACCCCGAAGTTTAGTGAATATTCTCACGTCTCCCTCAAATAAGAACGAAACAAAAATGCATTTCCTCGTCGTGCCACCCTTTTACCAAAACCACCCTCTTAAATCGCGCGCGGTATTTTCGAATAGCCTGGAACTAACGTTCCATAAAGAGTGAAGAGTAATTCATCCGGGATCAAACGCGCTGCGCAACCCTCATCGTAGAAACCCTGCTCTTCGTCACGCGTTTCGGAAAAAATCCTGTCGAGCCTGAAATACCTTAATACAATTGTGTGTGTGAGTAAATTAATAATTAGAAAGAAAATAATTCTATTGCAGACAGAACTATATTAACGCGTTCTAGTTTTCGAGAATCTGCAATTTATAGTTAAAAAGTCGCTAATAATTTCCTCGACGGCAATAGCGAGCGCAACCGTGTGCCAATAAGTCACCAGAGTAACATGAATCATTTCGTTTGGGATTATCATGTAGAGACCAAATAATTCCAGAATATAATTTGAACATTCTGGAACATCGTTGCCTATATTAGAACTTGATATCTCACTTCCAAGTATATCGAATTAATTGTTAATTTCATTCTTCTCGCGAAGATATCATTTTTCTAAAAAAAAAAAGACATTTTGACCCAGCGTGACGCCGGAGGATTAATAGTCATTTGGGTAGATAAAATGTTAATATAGCAGCAGCTACTATTGAATAAAACAATACGAAACGATCCGGGCAACGGTTGTAACGTGGATCACGGCTGCGGGTGGGGGCGAGTTCAGACAGCCATAACCCCTTCATACTTATTTTCCGAGGACGACACCGCGGCTCGATGACAAATATTGTTCCCCCTAGCTCCCTGGTCGATCGTATTTTGTCCCGGTTTATGGTGCGTGTACAAGGATTTACCGACGGTGCCCGCCACCGCATCTTATCCACGGCACATGGCCTGACGAAGCGTCGGGGGCTACGAACAAGAAACCGGCTTCGAAAGGATGATTTATGGGCTGACCACGGTCTCGCCTCGAATTTTTCCTCTCTTAGGAAAATCGGTTTATCGTCCGGGGAACGCGATTGTAATGTATCGTCTCACGCCAGGCTTCGAAATGTTCATTTGCGGAACGCCGACCCCCGGATACGAACACTCCGACGCTTCCGATAATGTTTATAAATCGGTTGCTGATTCCTATGCGAAATTAAAACGTTCTACATCGATTATGACCGGACTGCAGATTTTCTGCATTCATGGTGCCAGCCGAGTGGCGGCTGGAATTTAAAAAATTCTGAACACGTAAGAGGAATTTAAGTAATTTTGTTGCGTTACTTACAACTTATACAAATCATTAAAAGAAACAATTTATTTTTATTTAATTTCTGTTTCTCGCGATCGTCTTCGAAAATTTCTATTTTGCATAAAAACCCACAGTTCAATTATAACGTACAGAAGAATTCATTTATTCTTTCAGTATTTAGAATTATTAAAAAATTACGCGATTACATGTTCGTTTATTATCCTAAAAAATGCACGAAATTTGCAATTTGTTTCTAAGTTACAACTAGCTTGGAATTTGATTTTATCCGTATACATAAATTTAGTTGCGTTTGTTTTGCTCATATTTTGTTAATACCTTGATTGATCCAATTTTAGTTTATTTAAAATTCCATGTTTCACGAGAATGCGTCAAAGATTTACTGGAACGTGTAAATGGAATAGAAATGAATGTTGGAATGGTAGAAAATAATTGTTACCAGGATGAAACATTTAATAAAAATCAATCGAGCTTTTACTGAACTTTTTCAGAGGAACTATCTATTTTTTAGCACACGAAATATTTTCATTATTTTGGTTCCGATCGAATAGCCAACAAAAATGAATGTACAATACATATGATACAAAAGAATATCTGCAGGAATTACAACGAAATGAAAACTGAATAGATCCATAAATTTTCATTTAAATTGGCCTCGGTGCAACTACAGAGGTTTCTTGAATCGCGTGAACATTGATAGACGCTTCTCTCTCGATCTTTTTGATTCTTTATTATCTTGATTGTCCCACCTATTGTTTAATTGTGCACCGTGAGCGGGTGAAATTGTTTCCCGAGCATTCCATTTTCCCGGGAACACATTGCACGCGAAGATCGTTAATCGATCAGCGCCCTTCGTGTTTCACTATCGCTCGCGCACACACCCGCGGAAATTACGTGCCCGCGTAGTCGAAATTTCGGCGCGCCTAACAAACTGGGCCCGCCCAGCGATAACCGACACGAAATCGTCGAGATTATTGCGTTTTTTCGCCATGTTGCTTCCTCTCTCTCTCTTTCTCTCTTTCTCTCCCTCTCTCGTTCCCGGTTTTTCCAATTTAAACGCAATGTCAACAGTCGACAAGCATTCGCATTGAGGCCTCGAGGATCGACAACAAATCCTTGCGTATGGAAAACTTGCAGCGCGAGCCAATTAATTGCAACTCAACGGAATGACTGTTTGCCGGCCGGAATTTGAACTGGGCAAATTAATGAAACGGCCGCGCGCTTGTCAGTGTAAAAATTACTACGAAACACGGGAACAAAACGTAGAAGAACCGTGGCGTTTAGAGTGGTAGCTTCTCTGATCGATGACAATGCTATTTGAAGCCTCGTCGTGCCAGGATTATCGATGCCAGAGCATCGGGAATCGTTTGAATTAGAACTAGATCGGATCTGGTAATCTGATCTAAATTAAATCTGGCCGAATCGTCGATTAGACACGTTTGCTAGTATTCTAAGGTTCAAATTGAATTTGTTTTAAATCCAACTTGGATTTGTGAGCCAAGGAAAATTGACCCCGCTAGAGGACGATCAGCTATATATGTACTGTTGAATTATAATTAGACTGAGATTTAATCGGGACCAAGCTCGCGACAGAAATGTGCTTCTAAATAAAGCGCGAAGTTATGTCTGGACTGCAGATTAAAAGTAGTGTTACTATTAAAAGCATCCTAAAACGTCATTGTATTATTCCAAATCTATTAAGAATGATTCAAAGTGAATGAACTTGAATTAACAACATCCTTGATTTCTATTCCTTGCAATTGATGCAGACAATTTTCATTTCGCACAAAATACCGCGTTCTAGTTATAAGTGCAGTTAACGCAACCGGGGCGTGAAAAAATGATCAGCTGAGCTATTGTTAGGCCGGAATCAATACTATCCGCCTAATATCGCTTCAAGCAGGGGTCAGCTTCGAAGCCGAGTTAGTCCTAGGTTAGGTCTAAATCGAATTTGATTGTCGGAACTTAAGCCTGGATTTCAGTCTAAGTTAATCCTAAATTAGATCTGTGCCACACGCAAGCTAAGCTTTCATTAAATCTGTACCACGTATGGGCTAAATACAGTCTAAGCCAGGACAAGGTGTCGGAGTCCTCCCGTAGATCTGGAGATAATGTGCTGCATAAACACACGATGTTACTGTAAATACGAATATTTGATTTCAACGCTGAACCTACCGAGCCGGTCAAAATGACAGATTTTATCGTGTATTTTTATTCATATATTTTATTTAAAAATCGTCGGAGTTATGATGACCGGACAGCGAATTTTATGCATTTATAGCAAAAATGAGGAGATATAACGAAGAGTTTATCCCGTCGGCAAATAAAATTATTAATAGTATATTATTTATTCCATTATAACCCAATTATTAACTACAAGAAGAAATATTAATTATTTAAATTCATTTAAAAAATTGTAGATGATAAAAAAGCAAAATAATTTAAATTTGATTACGGTACACCTATATATATTATTTGTATATATAGTATCTATTATATGTATATTGCATTTTGCGATGCTACATATAATAATGTATACATGTAATCTGTTATTATTAATAGATTTTATATGTCTGTGTTATTAATGTAGAATACAACATCACAATCGATTAACAAAAAGCAGTGAAAATATTAAAAGAAACTAAGAATGTGTTCACGTATCAATTTGAACTTGTTAAAATTATGAAAGAAAGGAAAGGACCTGTGCTTGACTCCTATGTCTTGCAACTTAGGTAACAATTTTTTACTTTGCACGAAGATCCGCAGTTCAATGACGACCCTTTCATCGGCAGAAATTGAATAAATCTTTTGGTCGAAGTACACAGTAAGGTAAAAATGTCGACGAAGTGTTAAATAAATTCAGTCTTGTCATTCTTATGAAGCCATCCGCGACAAACAGTTTTAATTTTCGATGGCTTGAAAATGTTCTCAGAGTACAGAGATTCAAATGGAGTCGTCTTTGCATCGACTAGTCTTTGACGATATTAATACACCGTGGTCGTTTTTTCCTTCCGGATTCTCCCCTCGACGGCATGAAATATTAAGATAAATGTATTATACGGACGTCGAACGACGCCTTGAAAAATAGCACGTCACTCCTCAGAAATAAATGAATATCTTAGCCGCGGCACCATCAATCTTATTGCTTATCGACCGGCTGATACGTGTACCTACACCGAGGCTAATACGTTTCAATTCGACGGGATGCGATGGCCGGAAGTGTGCGGCTTCCATTTTTATTCGCCGGCGCACTCGGAAGTAAGCTCCCGGAACGGCCAATGAAAACGCTGAATCGCTTTTACCTAACGCAATTTCATTTCGCGGAAAGCGGCCCACTTTGACTGCATAAACCTTTATATTATGTACTGGCCGGTTAAGAATCCGGCTGCTCGGGCGCGAATCTATCGGAAAATTCGATCGTTCCGTTTAACTCTTATCTCGTCGATGGATAAGCAATTCTTACGTTAGTCGAATCGATTCGGAGAATATTATTTCAACGCAGAAAAAAATCGAGTACACAGGAACAGAGAGAGAGAGAGAGAGAGAGAGAGAGAGAGAGAGAGAGAGAGAGAGAGAGAGAGAGAGAGAGAGAGAGAGAGAGAGAGAGAGAGAGAAATACTTTTCTAGCAGAAATTAACGAGCTGGCAGAAATGAAAAGTTGAAAAATTCGGACATGTTTTACAAAAACGGCTTTTGAATAGACCAAATTCTTTTTCTACCGGAAATCGATGAGTCGCATTGTCAGAGAAATGTTCGTCGTTGTTTTTGAATCTCCGATGAAATAGTCAAAAAATATTTCCGCATCGAATATCGGCGAATTCTGCCGTCGAACAAATTTTCCATCCACGTGTTTCACGAGTGGAACGACGCGAAGGATTAACAGCATTGTAAAACATTTAATTCCGTGCGCGGGCATATTTAAAACGGAACCCATCAAAGAATCATCATAATAAAAGTTAACAATAACGTTTCCCGACCTCCGTTTAAACAGACCGAAATTTTTCGTGTTGGAAATTAGTGAACTGTGGCAGTGAAACAAACGCTTTTAATTCGTGCACCGTGCGCGAAGGATTGCGAAGGATTAACAGCATTGTGAAATATTTAATTCGGTACGTGGGAATCATGAAAGCGCGACAACACGCGAGATTCATTATGAAAAATATTAATTTCTGTGCCAGAGATCGATGAATCGCGTGGTCGAAAAATTCGTTACTACGCGCGCCGCGCTGTATGAAACGACGCGAAAGGTTAAAACGTCGTTGGAGAAGATTGATTTCGAGTGTCTTTTCAGCGTTCGGGTGTAATGAACCGAAAATGGAACAGTTTGGCGGGTGTGCAGGTTATCCGGCCGTTCGGATTCCACCGATTCCGCGTGTTATTAACGTTATTAAACGTCAGTTTGGTCGTCGCTCCGCGGTTTTTCGGTTGCGATCATTTAACGGGGCCGTTCGATCGAAATTTTACGCCGGCGAGGAGAGAGAGAGAGAGAGAGAGAGAGAGAGAGAGAGAGAGAGAGAGAGAGAAAGGGGGAGGGAAATAGAACGGGAGAGACGGAGATGATAACTCGGTCGGTGGACACGGCGGTTATACACGGTGGCTCGTGCACACGCGGAAACGTACTAATTGATTAATGGTCGGCAGATGTAGGGGCACCATGCTAATTTGCCCCGTGCCTGTTAACACTCCCGTAAAATCTGTTAAACCCGACGCCGTAATAAGCGTCACGCTTCCGCCGGCCCATTCACTCGAATTTATTGAATTCGTCCATAGCGGTCGTCCCGTGAATTATTCCGCCTTTGTCAATGGAACAACTTCTACACGGGTCTCCGTAAAACTGTCGCGGCTTTTCCCCATCATTAACTCGTTTCCCGCTACACCGACCGTAACCGCATCCTTTGACCAGAAATTCATTTCCATCGCGATCCGCGTCGCTCGCATCGAACAAGTTTGCATCCGGGATTTCGACATTGCGGGACATTTCTATTTTCTAATCTCGCTCTCATTAATTATTCCCGTTATTTTGATTTTATGGGATTTTTCCGTAACGCGTTAACGAATCGACCGCGACCCGCTTTCCAACTTCTGCGGCAACAATTTTGCACAGTGCACTTTCCGTGAATGGTGTGCTTATCATTAACGAAGCGACCGAGCCCCTTTCACATCATGATTCGCAACAAAAATCTCGCGTCTCCCGATTTTCCAACGCTACACATTTTTTTCACGGGACGAATGTTGGACTGCGGAAGCTTTGATGGGCTGGCTCCGTAATTGAAGAAACAACAAATTAATTTATACAATTTATTATGCAATCGTAGCACGACCATTGGGAATACGGTCGCGTTCTACCGAATTAATTATCACGAGTTGCGGTTTCGACGTCTCTATTACTTCTATTGAAATTGTAAATCACGAACTTGTTCTTCTAGCGAACTTGTAACCGATTCTGATTGAATTTCAAAGTTCTCGGAAATCTCGATTCGCGTTACGTATGTTCTCGTTGATAGCGCGCGGGAACGTTTGATGTTGCGCGGCGAAAAAAAACGAATGCAAACGAAAAGTGATAAACTGGCCGCACGGTTTTCTTGCCCGAATCGCTAAACAATTTGCTCTCTGTTGCAGGAATGCGCCGAGAATGCGTTGAATTGATTCCACTTCGACGAATTTTGGCTTCGGGAATGAATTCGACCGTGCTGCTCTTCCTTCTGACTGGTGAGTACCGAATTCTCTGATTTTTGTTAAAGCTTTGCTCGAACCCTTCGACAATGGAAAGACCAACAAAGAAACTCAACGAATTCAACAGTCTGAAAATGAAACAAAATTATACTATTATCTTCCTAAGAAAGAACTGCTAATCTCTACAAAGAATTTCTATTGTCGATAAAATGAAACAAAGTGTGATCAATTTAGATCATTATTGTTCACAGAAAAAATTGTTATATACAGCTTAATATTTTGATCTCCGAAGATTACAAACTGCAATCAATTTTAACTTGTATCTTTCACAAGAAAGACTACCGATACGAAAAATTACCGTTTAGAATTATAACAGATCCCTGCACATGAGTTGCAATCACTTAAAAATCACATACTCTTTCTTCGAACTATATAAACCGCCTCCGAAGCGTTTCAAAACTGTGTGTTCAGTCTATCTGATATTATTTCGCGATACTTATCGTCCACTCGAAAGCATTCGACTGAATAGCGCGAACTATAGGTCGGGCAAGACAAGGGGCAGTTGCCGAAAAAAAAGGAGACCCGTTTCTCTCATGAGTGTTTCAATAAACCAATCACCGAGCAGCTCGAAAACACCGAGACGTCGACGTTATCGCGAGCCTCGGGCCTCCGAGAGAAACCGAATCCAAATTACCCTTCCGTTCAGGCCTCGAAAAAGATCGCAGATTGCCGGGAGTCCATTGTCTTAAGGAGGACCCATATAATAACAGCCCTATCTGTCCATTAATCTATACACAGTTGAACCCCCGAACACGCCCCCTGGGAACAGAGATCCCTTTCCACCCCTCGCGCCGGCTATTATCAAGGTGAGACGGGGACAGGCGTGGCCTATCCATGGGTCATATGGGGTACGTGAATAGGGCTGGCTTCCACTTCCATCACCGAACTCGATCCTATTTTTTATTCCGTTGCCAGGCCACCGAAATTTCAATAGACTTTTCATACATTTTCAAGATTTCTGCGCGTGTCTTTAGCGATATTTTTTTAATTATGAGCTGAAGTGAGTGGACTTATTCATAAATCTTAAATAGTAATTCATGGATTACTTATACATTTATATTATATGATTTTAAGATAATAAAATACATGCAGACGCTTCGATATTGTGTTCAACAAGCAAAACAGACAGTTTGAATCCTTATCGGACGTGTGTCACGTCCCACGTGGCATTGTACAGAATGTCCCAAAAATGTCTCACAATACAGAAATGGGGGATTGCTGAGATTATTTGAAGTAACTTTTTCCTTAGCAAAAATGGAATCCGCGGCTTTGTTTACGAGTTATTAACGAAAAACAGTGACCAATGAGAGACGAGCTCGGCTGACGTGAGGTGGTCCAGTCAACCAGCGCACGAAGTTCCGATGTTCCGCTCATTGGCGCGTCCGTCTCGCGCCAGCTGATCTCGCATCTCATTGGTCACTGTTTTTTTGTTAATAACTCGTAAACGGAGCCGCGGATTGCATTTTCGCAAAGGAAAAAGTTGCTTCGGATGACCTCGGGAACCCCCCATTTCCGGATTACGAGACTTAGGCCGTTTTATTAGAATAAAATATTTTTATTTTAAAATATCGCTAAATATCTGATAAGGGTTGAGCTGCTAAATTAGCAACGTGGATTATTTACCGTTGCGCGGAACAAAAATTGACTGGCAATCTATTTCGCACTGGAAGAAAATGGAAAATTAAGATTGATGGATTTTATTCGCAGACTGGAACCTTATATTCTGTACATCAAGACATTATTAATGAAACTGTCGAAAGTACGTGACTGGCAGCAAAATGGTTGCCCACACGAATACAGCAAGGGTTGTTCAAAGGTGCGCCGAGCTTCATCGAGACCGCGTAACCCGTTTCCGAGATACAACAAAAATGTCTGGTAACTTTTATCGCACGCCAGATTTCGGTTAAACCTCGATATAGTTTTCCAAAAAATATTTGCCACGTACGTTGTTCCCACTGACAACCAATTTTTTTCACCGGCGACCGTTCGCATCGGCGATATAAAAACAACCCTCGAGGTTCAACCCTTCAACAGAAAACGATGCGTGACAAATACTTTTATAGCGACCACGTTTCCAAAAACTATCTTCGAATTTGCCCCCTCTAAAGTGGCTGAATATCGCAGCAAGGCGAATCAACACTTTTGCGCGTGTCTGGCATATTTTAAGGTTATTGTATTACTTTACAAAAATATATATAGCTTATATAAAGTAGTAGACAGTTGAAGTAAATCGTAAGATATGTTACACGAATAAATTTTATTATCAGATATTTTATATCAAATTGCATTTCACGAGCAATCAAGAAAATGATTATTTCAGTCATCCGGACGGTAATGCATTAATTTCAAGAAGTGCTGTACATAATATTGCGCGTTCAAATTGAACAATTAAATACTCATTGCTGGACGAACCAAGGTTGGTTCAGATAATTCGGTGCAGCTATTAAAGCTCGTCCAATCGCATCACCCTTGTCCCGGCCTCATTAGCAGCGCCCAATATTCCTTCGCCTCAAAAGTCAGTTCCGGTCCTCGGCAACCCTTCCATTACCATAAAATCGTAAGACTCGACCCTTCAAGATCCGTCGCGGCAATCAAAAAACCCCCGGAGGTGTTCTGTAGGTATTCAGCCTCGAGGAAATTCAACTTTCCCGAAACGAATGAATTTCTTGGACCCCTCCTCGCGCGTCGGGGGCCGTCGAACCGGCGGCCAGGTGAGAGGGGAGGAAAAATGGACGACTGCCAACGACGATAGAGAATTGGCAGCAATTCGGGTGTGACTTGTGTCCGAGACACCTCTGTTCTGGAAACGTCCCCCGTGACTTGGCCACCCCAATTTCCGCCTACCATTACGCCTCTTTAATAATAATGGTGCTAATCAAGGCCTCGTTTCACGTTGCACCGAAGGGACTTTCACACGACTTTATATATTGGCCAACTGAATTTTGTTGCATTCACGTAATTGTGATTTTGTGGAAGCTCAAGTTCGATTATTCTGTATAGATTCTCGTAGATGCCTGCAGTTTTTTTGCGAACTCGTTCGACGTTGGAAAATGTAACAAATACTTTCGGCGTGTATATTGGACTGCAGATTTTTATGCAAAATAATAAAACTTGCTTACACCAATAGCAAGATACAGAAACAACGCAATTTATCTCTTGCTTTCTTGGATCATTTTATCTAGTCAACAGTAATACAACAGTACATTTACATTGTTTAAATGTTTTTACTATCTTGCATCTGATCTACTCGTGTCTATTATAAATACATAAACTGTGCAGTCTATTTTTTAACGAACTATTTCTTCGATAAATGATTTCGTATGCAGGTTCTGCACGAGCAGTTTTACACAATGGGACAACAACTTTAATTTTTTAATTTAACTTTGCAAACTTTAGATTCAACAAAAATCTTTTACTGCATCGAGCATAGAAAAAATTGTTTCAAAAACTGAAGAGAATGCTAAAAAAAGGACACTCGCCCCCAGTGTGCCCTGGCGTTTCCACGAGATCAACCCCCCTCCCGCCAGCCACCCGAGAAGGGGCCGCAGGAAAGCAGGAACGTGCCCAAGGTGGTGACCAAGGTGGACAAAATCGATAGCCGGAACGAAGGAGCCCCTCGAAACGGAAACGACCCAGTAAAACGAAAGAGTGACCTAAGTTTGATTTGGCAGAGATCGACTGGTGGCTCGCAGCGTTCCCCTGCTCCTCTTTCTCCCTCGCTCTCCATCTCTCTCGTTCCTCCGTCACTGGAATAGGCCGCGCTCTCCGACTCGCGCCTCTCACAAAGCCAGACACGGTGGAAAAAGGAGGAGCGCCCTCTCGTACACGTCCATCGGTGGCAGCGGCTATCTACGTTGTAGAGCCTACGGTCGATGCAACGAAAGAGGGAAACGGATGGACCGGATAGAGGAGAGCCGAGAGAAAGACCGATAGATAGACCGAGGCAGATGGGCAGGGGCGGCCCAGGGGTAGGAGAGAGGAGGCTGTGACAGGGCGGCCGGGGGTGGCAGGGAGACAGGAGGAGGCGGGGGAGGAGGCGGGGGGAGGAGGCGGAGGGGAAAAAAGAGGAAGAAGTACGTTTGGTTTGGCAGCGGGCGGTGGGCGTCGAACTCGGGACATCGCGCGCGGATGACGAGTAATCGATCACGAGCACTGTGCCAACACTCCGTATCCCGAGGAGGGCCAGTGATTCTCATTTTCTGGTTTATCGATGATCCGCGAACCGATTCCGAAATCGCTGATGATTTACTGCGGCACGCAGACGTCGTGACTCCGAAGAAGTTCGACGAAGAACTTCGGAAAAAGACCCGTCGACCCGGCCGAGGGCCCCGACAGCTTGATCTATGATATTCGCGTGGCTCCCTCGCGGAACACTCCGAGGAGTTTTATGCGCGTCTCTCGGTTGTATTTCTTTGTCGGTTCTTGCCGAGACCGGACGTGATTCGCCGTGGACGTACGCCGAAACGGGCCTCCGTTTTCGGTGGTTCGAGACGTCGGGTTATTTATCCGCGGCTGGCTTCGAGCACTGATTGCTCCGAATTCAATTGTTAGCCGTAGAGAAGTTCTTGCCGGGTTTCTTGCGTTCCCGCGAACGTGCCATAACTCTATTATGATGTGCTGGCTGGTTGTAATGATCGATAGCGTCTCGATTGATGTTAATTCGCGAAGTAACAATGACACAAAGAGAATATAAAATAATATCGCGGGACCGTGGTTCTTCGTGCGAAATAAAAATTGTCTGTTCCATTTGGCCAGGTAGAAGTTTCGTTTTTCCTGTGACAATCTAAATTCCTTTAATCTTTTCATCGTGCTATGTTCCTTCCGCCAATTTTTGTCATAAATGCATAGAATCCGGTGTCCAGATATCGCGTTAGATACGATTGCTTCATTTAACATGATCGCACGTATGCGATGTTCACAATTTTATATTTCGCATGAACGTAGTGAAATTAGTATTGTACACGTTGCCGCGTATGGCACGTAGCATAATAATAAAGAACATCCGATGACATTCGTTTGCTAAATCGTCTGGATAATTTGCAAAGAAGATACTGAAACGTCCGAGCAATTAACAAATGCATTTACAAAGTAGAGAACTTGTGATAGTAGCAGCAAATACTGCTTTAGATTGTACTGAAACAGGTTCATAATTCCGATAGTAGGACACAAATTTTAAGAGCATAAAGGGTTTTAGAATGTAGGGCGCAGATTCCAATAAAATCGGTCAGACTGTCCACCGGGTTATCTTAATATTTTACGAACGGAGTTTTTTTACGAAAACATTTTAGCATTAAAGAAAGGTATCCGAAAAGCGATAGCACCGTTAAATAATATTTCAGATTGTATTGATCGAAGTTTTTAATTTCGAGAGTACAACACTAATTATTAGAGGAGCCAACCGAGCGTTAAATGTTTTCAGAATGTGAAACGCAGATTCCAATAAAAACAGCCGGATCGTCGCTGGATTTTTCGCTAAATAAAACGTCAAAATGTCAAGATAAAGTTATCGATCGATCCCCGCGGAGTCGTCGCTGAAAATCATTGTCTTCCCCTGGAGCAACTCGCCCCATTTCGTTTCACGCGTTCGCGTTTGCGATAAGTTGTCAATGATCGCAACACGCCTGTCGCCCGGGCGCCCTGCACCCCGTGTTCCCGCGCTCGCTGTTCGACGAGCGAATGATAAAATCGGGATCTACAAAGTGTACAGCACGGTCGACAGCCGCGACAGTGAACAGACGTAAAGTACGGTGACATGTGCACGGGTCCCGGGGTATTCGTCCCGCTAGACAGTCCTATTGATTTCTGATTGAGGCAATCGACGATGCCAACGACCATATTGGACAGGCTTGCCGGAGCCTGACGAACCGCCTGCGGGCTGCTCTGCTGGCCGAGTTTGTCCGCGGTGGTCCAAGATGTCCGAATTTGCTCGCGGAGGCTTGAAATGGCTGCCGGTGTCACCTCGCTGGACATAATGAAGCTTGAAAATACAGATTTTCCACTGTTATCGAGCTTGTCTACCGATCTGCTCAAAATTGCCGGTTCCACGTTTCGTTTTGTAAAATTCTTGAAATTTTCGATTTTTTCAACGGGAAAGGTTTGAACAGATATCTTAATTTAAGTAATCATCATAATAGACGTGGCTGGGAGTTTAAATAAATTCGGTCTTGTCATTCTTATGCAGCAATGTACTATACACTTTTACATAGTGTTAAATTAAAGTAAACATTCGTGTATGGATTAAGTAACGTTTGCAACAAGATTGAATAATTTTCATACTAGAACCACCGAGACCTGAACGCGATTAATGTTTATCGTTTTATAACAGTGGTGAGATTGAATTTATTTAAATTGGATTTTAAACTTATTTAGACTGAATTTACTAAATTTTATTTAAATTTCTATTTTAATAAAGAAGTTCATCTAAAAATTTCTCATGAAAACATATTTATAATATCAGGAATTGTAAAAGAAAAAATTAGATACAAGCTGTTTCGACTTGTTTGGTAGTTCTAGTGTTAATAGTACCTCTATTATCCGAATTAAACAGGAGGAAATTGTTGGTGGGATAACAGACTAGTAAGTTGTTTAACGCCTTGCCATACTTTGACGAGTCTGGCACGTGATGGAGATTTCTAAGAAGAACCTGTTAAGTGTGAATATTATTCCGTTCTTTTAAGTCGAGATAAAATTCTCTTCTCTTGTCATCGATGTTTAAGCATTCAACTAAATGCAGGCATACAGTAAATATAGATTGTCTTTTATCTTCTTAAAAATTATTAGAATCGAAAAACTTCTAATCATTGCGACTATAAAGAAAACGGTACGGTAAGTTGTTTAAAAACAAACAAAAATATTTTACCGTACGTCCACATGGAATATAGTGCTTGAATTTTGGTAATAAAGGTGTGACATTTTATTTCGATTTCAAAGGGGTAGTAACATTGCTGTTTAGCAAATCACAGGTAAGGAGCGAAGGATTTGCTTTCACTTGTGTCTCGAATACTATTATATCGATGCGTACGTCACATTGAGAAGTAGCCGCCGTAGGAAGAGGGTAGGTCGTCGTTCCGGGGAGCGTGGGCGAAGAAGGGGGTGACAGGGGGACGATAAGTTGCTGGATCCTCGATTCGAGCAGCTCTCGATGGTAGGAAGAATTTCGCCAAGCACTTCTTCAAATATTTAAGCAGACCTGCCGGGAACGATGAGTTGCCTTTATCGTTAATTTCGATGAACGAAAGTCAGCGAATCATCGGCGCAGAAAACGCTGACGGGAAACCGACGGAGTGGGAGCAACGGAGAGAGTAAGGGACGTGGGGGTGAGAGGGAGAGCGAGAGGGAAGCTGTGCGCTAATTATGACGGTGTACAAGGCACCGAGACTTCGGGCTCGTGATTCGAAAAGTTTTTTTTTTGTATTTAGCTTTTCCGACCCGGCGGAATAAAAGTTCGATGGGAGAACTCGCCCGGCCAATTATCGCGACCCGATCATGCAAATTTTTCGGGATTAAATCCTGAGGTGATTATTATCTCGCAGTCGATTTAGGCACGTTCGAACGGATATCTTCGATAACCGGTTGCCGCCGATTAAGATTGTTTCGAAGTGGTTTGGCTCGGCGTAAGTTCGATTCGCCGAAGAATCGGAATTTCGAGGTTCGATTAATATCCGGCGGAACGCTCGCGCTTCCCAACGCTGCCTCGAACACGGTTCGAACAAGTTCCCGCCGATTAACAACTTCGTAACGAGCACAATGAAGTATTAATTAATACCACGTGGTTAATTAACGAGCGATTAAGTCGAATGACCGCGGAGCGATTGCAATTAAGCGCTTCCCCGAGCGAAATCGGTTGAATCTGAGCGATGCTTACTTCAATGTACTGCGGCTGCCGTGTTACAAAAACTAGCTAACAACAAATGAAAATAATTCTGCATATTTATCTAGTATCTTTACGACGTTCTGGAATTTTCTTTCTTTCCTGGAACGAATCTTAATTAACCGAGTCGATCGTTTCAATTTTTCTTCGCGACGTCCAACGCGTTTAATTGAATTGAATTCATTCATATATGTGGTAAACATTCACTTTTACAGTAAAAAGACAAATACATACAATATTAATACTGTAACCGAGATTCAGCAGTTTAGGTAATGTAATTAACTGTTTAATTTATGTAATTTCGTTTCGTATTTTGTGATATTGGCTGCAAGTAAGTTTGCAAGTTATGTTTTTACGTAATTTCGTTTCGTAATTTGTCTTTTTGGCTGCAAATAATGTATATTTATCTTAAGAATGTATTTATTGCAAGAGTGTTTTTTGTTAAAGATATGAAAAACGAATTTTCTGCGAATTTCCTGAAATTCAAAGTTAATGGCACTGTATTGTCGGCCACGGTTTTCAACGCAGACGCGCCCGGAATTGTAACCGGTGATTCGCAAATCTGATAAACATTATAAATTCTGAAAACCGCGGGCTCTTTTAATTTCGCGTTTGAGCCTCATTCCGCGGCAATTTATTTTTCATACGACTAGTTCCGGGGCTTACCGTACAAAGAGAATAACAACTTTGTCGCGCTTAATACCCCGCTGAATCAGCCTCACTCTTGTCGCATTTTTCAAACCGGATTTAGCCGGTAATTTCCCACGGCGAAGAATGCAAATTAAAATTCAATTTGCCATTCCGCCTGCGCGCAATTTTCGCTATAGAATTACCGAGTCAGAGATAACTAAAACGGATAATAGAAAGTTTTCATTCGCGCGCGCACGAGGCAAATCCTAACTTCCGGGTCTCAATTAAGACGTAAACTCGATTCATTCGATAACGTGACTTATTTCGCGGCCGCAAATGGCTTGAATCTCGTGTTTTCAATTTCGCGGTGATTCGTACATGCCATTGTGGAATCTTAATGCTTGATTTCCAAGGGACTCTCTTTTCCAATTTTCGTGGTTACCTGAAGTTATAATATTGATAAGATTAAATTGATAAATGTTATCTATTTATTCATTGCTATTATTTTATCTTTTTTAGTTTTCCTTATTCTTTATATTTATTTGCTTATGTTCACCATGGTGAAATAACTTATTACCAGTGTCAGTCATTTCGATCGATTTCACAGTTTTTATTTTAATATTTCGAATTTCTAAACTAGTAAGTATAAGTAAATTTACGCGTTGAAACGTTCCAACCTTTATGAATTAATATAGAATTCCATTAATTCTCAAATAATTACGTTCTGCAGACATCTCTTTTTGTAATTCACTTCATATGCTTAAAAATTCAATATTACGTGCGGTATTCCATTCGCTTATCTTCAAATACCCAGACTTCTGTTACTTTACTTTATTATGTCATATCATATCCACATCATATGTATGCTGATTTTTATGTAAAATAAAAATTGTCTATATTTATTGCTAGAATCAGGTGTCGCTTTGGAACTTTTTCTTGTTTTTTTTTAATAATGACAATAGGTGGAACAGAATGTATTGATACTCTTGGATTCTTTTTCTCTTTGAAATCACAGCTATCCGTTTTTGTCATAAATGTATAAAATCCGCAGTCTAGTTATAACGTTTCTCTTTCCCTCCTTTTTTCTCTTCCTTCTTTGTTTGCACTCTGCTCGATTGTTATCATACTTTTGTATCGCACAACAAAGGGGGTTCGTCCCGTTGAACGAAAAACATATAATAATACCGATCTATATTTCCTACCGACTTAACCTATATTAATACCGATTTGTTTAAAGTTGCATAGGGCCGCAATAACCCGATTAACGGTTAAAATTCCTCGACTTAAAAGAGCTCTCTCACGGAAATTGATTAAATACATTCCTTAATCCAAGAATACGTTACAATAAAGCACCAAGAAAGTATAAACGAATTCTTCTAAAGCAGTTGGTTATTGTTTGTGTTTTTTTTATAGATATTCTTCTGCTGCAACTGTCTGCACGAAATTTCCCAAAAAATCGAGGGACAAATTTTTCGATGTTTCGGAGCAGCTCCCCTAATTTCCGATGTAGTGTAGCTGTGTAAACGCTGGGAATCGGGGCTGGCAAACATAGTGCTGTCCGGAAGCACGGCACTGTGTCGCGGGCACAGCTGAGAGCCACGTGTAACGCGAATATCCGTGTCCGTAATGCTTTCACGAAAAATACAGACAGCGAGGCAACCACCCCCGCACCCCCGTGGCCATCTCCGGTATCGATTTCTGGCCGATGGAGTATCGCGATACTCGCTCTCAGTCGTCCCTCACCCGCTCGCAGTCGATCGCCGTTCCTTGTGACGCTCGCTGCGCTACCTCCGCACCTGTCTCCTCCAGCTTTTTCCCCCCTCCTCCGCCGACAGATACACACGTGTACCCGCGTCACCCGCTCCCGCTGCCGGACGCTAAGCGAAGGTACGTGTCCACTCGAAAATGGACGATCTCCATTGGCGCGGCGGCCGGGATCCGATTCGTCTTCCGCGCGATTTCGGGGTGATTAGGGGTGGGTCCGATTCAATCGCGTTTTTGCTCTACCTACGAATCGTTACGGAACTGTGAAAGACTGCGGCGTGTCGTTCCGAACCCGGGGATCTTCCTTTAATTGAACTTTTTACAGCGAGATCTTCAGATTATTTCAATTAAAAATATTCCTCTTTTCTTTTTACTGGAGCTGATTTTACTAGAGATTCTTTGCTGATGGTTTTAAGTTCAATCGATCGATGACCGAATGGGGAAATCTCGCACTTTTAATTTCGAAAAATTAGAAACGATTGCTTAATTTTATTAAGATTTGCACGAGGTACGAATGTTGAAGAAGCGATCGATGTCATATAAGTTTGCTTCGCAATTTTTATTTCATTCAATGAAATACTTTAATTTTATGAAATTTTTGAGGCTCTTGGCGCGGTCGTGAAAGTGTTCAAATATAGATATCACGTTGTATACTTTAAGATGAGTAAGTTGGACTTAGGCAGATGGTGTGAAAATTATAAATTATTTCTTAACATCGTTGAATGTCACGCGACGTTTCACCATCGCAACATATTACCAGACTGCAGATTTTATGCATTTATGGCAAAAATGAGTAGCTGTAATTTAAAGCGGTGAAAGGATTAAAAGAAGCTAAGAATGTCGATGTATTAATTTGAACTCATTCAAATCGTTAACACGTTGACTGCCGCGCGAATTTTACGTGACTTGCCCAAGGCGCCAACATGAATTTTTCATTATGCGATGCATATTATGTTGAAATATTATTTACAGCAGATAAGTTTAGTTGTATAAACTTGTTTTATGCATTTTTCGTGGCACATTGTAATAAATTACAATTATTATATTATATTATTTAAAAATTTATGCGTATCGATGTTTATCCTAATTATGTATTTTAACTATTCGTCGAGTGCCGGTCACCGGTTAACACGTTCCATGCCACGTGTACCATCAATGGTACACGCTTGCATGTTTACTTAGTGAACTGAACAAATTGTTTACAAGAAATTTAGAACCGAAGAATCAATTTCCACCGCAAGAATGGGCGTTGATAAGTTTTTGTTACGTTGTTATGTGTACGTTGTTATTGCACGTAATACATCAAGTTTTAGTAAAATATCAAAGTGTGAAGATTCGAGTAAAAAAAGCTCGGCACGGAACGTGTTAATGAAGGAAGAAAACTTCTGCTTGACTCCTATGTCTTGTAATCGATGCAGACAATATTTTGAAACGCTAACTATAGTTCACGGTGATCGAGATCTTGGTGTCTGCCTGGAGACTATGTTTCACTGATCGTATAACCAGCATTGTTAACGGTCAGATTTTTATTTGGCCGAATTATGCAGCCTCTAATTGAAATTCTGCTGGTGCATCGTGGCCAGATGCTCTTGTTCCGTAATTACCGAGAAGACATGCCTGCTTCCCAGTCGTATTTATTGTTCAAAAGAATTTCCACGTTTACGCGAAAAAGTAAACGTTGCCGGAGAACGGAACATGCTCGGTAACTGGCTTTTAAAACAGTTTCGTTCTTTGCTACAAAGAACGACTTGCGAATGTCCATCGAATACGATACTCCGGCGAAAACCGGTTTCAGTAATCCTTTGGACAATGACGCGAATACAATAACTTGTTTCCATTTAATTTCTTCGGTTTCAACGAATTCCTTCGCGTTCGGTGATAAAATAAAATAAAATATTTTCTTTGGTTTTCGAGACACGTAAGATATAACGGAGGAGATTTTCCAATAGTTCTCCGATTCCGCCGATCGTCTATCGGTTCGTTAGCACCTGCCGATCCCAGTCGATATTTTTTTTACATACGATTCCGCAGCTCGCGGATATTTTACAAATCATCGAAATCTTCTCCAGACCGGCGGAATTGAGAGAGTAATGACAGCGGAGACAAGGGTGACCCGAATATTCTGTATTCAATCCTCGGCGGAAATTACTTTCATTTTCGCCCGCGAAAATGCCGGGGCGACGGTGAATCGACGGTTCAGCCGGTCGTTCGGCTGCGAAATGTAACAATCAAACGACGATTAAAAAGAATGGCGAGCCGAAAAAGGGACAGCAGCCTTCCCAGGGCTTGTCCGGGTGTCGTGCCTCATTAAAAACGTATTCTTCCCGAGACGCGATCAGCGATGAGATGAAGGGGTTGAATGGGCACGGGAACTTCGCGCCGCGAAAAATAATCCACCGCTTTTGTAACTTTCATTCGCGCGAAAAAACATTCCAGTCTCGACACAGAGAGAAACGAAAATAAATCGTCGTGTACTTATAGAATGATCTTTAGACCGTGGATATTCGCGCAAAGTTATTCTTCCGTCGTCTTTTCTCTAATCTACGTTTGTCGTCGTCCTCGTTATGAAATAAACGTTTCGAGGAAATGTGGTTTCTGCAATGTTTCCTAGAATTCCTTGTTGTATGCTTCGCAAAATTTTCTGTAGAATTTAATTTCGCTATGAACAGCGCTCTTTTCAATTGTTCAAATTGTACGGGAAAACAATTCACCAGCAATTTTTTAATTTACGGAGCACTAAAAGCAGCTGCTTTACATTAGGAAATATTTCTCTTTATTAATGCTTGAGAGCAGATGGTTTGTTTAGGAAATACAGAGTTGTTACGTGTATATATCGCTGTTTTAATTCAATATTTGAGATACGTCTAAATAATGAAGTTTAATGGAAAAGGCATTCAAAGTTTTATTTTCTCAATAATAATTTGATTCGCCGCTATTGCACTAAATACAATAATAATAGTATTACAGATAAAACCATTTGATATGAAATAGTAGAATATCTTCAAATCACGTTTTTTTTTCAATGTTTCAGTGTTGAATTAGAACAATGATATGTTCGATATTACTTACCATTAGTTTCTATATTATAAATTATTCGTAGATTATTCGCGATTTTTCGGGTAAAGCGGCTCGTTTTTGTAGAAACTCGGGGCAGTCGACAAAATAAGCCTTACACCAGCATGCCGGTGTACATTAATATGAATACATAGTAATGTACATTAATAATATACATAGTAATAGAATAAAAACGATGACTTAACCATTTTATTTCTAATTATTATTCACGATTCAAAGGCAATTCGGAGGCCTAATTCACACTTACCTGACTCACACCCAAACAGACCATTTTCTGTTGTCTACCGGGAACTCCGTCGACTCTTAGCACAAATTACATAGGCGTAGTACTGGCACAGGGAAATTCACAGCAACCCGAAATTTGGCATTTCCGGGAAAAATTACTGCACTTGTCCTATTCTCTATTGTTTTACAGAAATAACAATAAAACATTTATTCTAACTTTGAACGAGTTTTGTTGCAACATTTGTCGGAAGAAACGCATGTATCTTACGAATACATATGCATATCTTTACAATCTGAACGATCGTAAATGAAAAAATGAGTGATTTTCACGGGTTCCGTAAACGTACTGTTAATCACAATTTTCCTCGATCCGCGTATACCGCGATACGTTCCCTAAATGTTCCGCGCACGTTTGTCGGCCTGAAAACAGATTCGTTGGAAGCGACATGGACGCTGCGATCAAAAGCCCATTCATCTTGCGAATGAAATTAAAGCATCCTACGAAAGCGTGTTTTCGAGGTAGCAGGAAATGTTGACGCGCGAACGTGCAAAAATCTGCGTGCTCTCGCAGCCGGCGTTCGCAGCCGTAAAAGAGAAACATCGAGGGGAGTGTCGAATCGGGCATCGAATTCGCTTTATCTCCTTTTCATGCCGGTCGATAAGTGAGTGCGCGGACAGGGGAGGGGGGCAGGGAGGGGGCAATTTCCTGACGCGGGCGTTCTTTTTCACGAGACAGTAGAGAGGGACGGGGGAGGAGGGCGATCGTCGAAGACCGTACAGAGACGGGCGGGAGACGTTGTCGCAACGTTCATTCGCTGACAATGCTTACGTTGCCATAACTCGAGGCCTCCGACCCCCTGGCCATTCTGAACTGCCGAAACGTGACCGTGTTCCGAGATCGAACCATTTAGTTTACGAGATAGCGCGGCATATATCTGGTAACACGAGCCAATCCACGCCGGAACGGCGTGTGTAATCCCATTATCATTTTCGGTCGAGGAGCCGTCGATTAGTCGACTCGGATTACCCGCGCGAAATCGGTAACTCGGCCTGTTTACAGGCAACCAGGAATCAACCGGCCGATCACCGGCCCCCCCAAGATGCTCGATCGACCGGCAAAAACATAGCGAACCTCCCGCGGGAAACGCGTCCGCCATTTTCGCAGCGGCTCGAAGCAAGTCGAAGATAAAAAAGAGCGAACAGCAAATATCTCTTGTACATACCTTTCGCTTTAGGGGTGAAATACTTTCCTCTCGCGCCCATTGCTTCGACGTTCGAAATGAAGGTGTTCCTTGCACCTTCCGCCGAAGGGTCGAAAACAAAAATACACCTCGTCCGCAATCCTTCCAGGTTTGAAAATACCGGCGCTCCTTGCAACAATGGGTTCTAAATGAATATGCATCTCTTCTGTCCATTGTTTTACGATCGAATGTAAAAATATTTCTTTTGTTTCAAGGGCGAAACGAAATATATTTTTTGATATTATAGTGACACTATTGTTCTAGCAATGGAAATAAAAACAGTGCTCGCACCTCTCGCCGAAGTGGAGAAAATAAAATTGCTTCTTGCTCCGACCAATTCTCCCCGTTGTTTCCGATCGAACATAAAAATATCTTTTTTGTTTTCAACATCCGGATGTTTCTTGTATCTTCTGCCACGGGATTGAAACAAAAACAGTGCCGTTATCCGTCTCGGATTGCAAGTAAAAATACCACCGGCATTTTTACAAAATAAACAATGATGCGCGCGATACGTACAATACGCATGATCGCGACTACAATCTGATCGAAGAAACAGCAAGTTATCCGGTCGACAGCGTACATTGTTCTTCCTGGATATGCGTGGCCGGGTGTCGGGGGTCATCGGGGAGGTAGCAAAAATGGTTTCCCGGTCGGCAGTGGAAAAATCGTTGCCGGTCCGCGGCGGTTCTCTCCTCGGACACGGCGAGCCGGTTGATTAAAGCGTATGAACGCGCACGACGAGGCGGACCGATAGCATGTGCCGGTTGTCGCGCCCCGACCGACCGGTCGCTCGATTTCTGTCCGGATCGATTTTATCCGACGGCATTACAGTCTCCTCCCGCGCCGGACGCGTCCACGGCGTTTTGCCTGACCGCAGAGGGCGTGTTGCCAGAGGCGCTAAAATGCGCGCTTAATATTTACTCCGGACCGCAAAGCGGAACGCATCGTTGCCAGGTATCGCGAATTTCATTAACAATATCGCCGATCAAATATCGGCCGTGCCCGGACGTCGACGCGTATCCCGCGACCCCCCGATCGTTTTCGCCCCGATTACGCAGCCGTCCGTGGCTCCCATAAATCTACAAAACCTGATTTTAAACCGATCCACAGCGCGCATAGTTTTTCGGTCTCAGAATTTCACCCTCCGTCCGCACGTTCCATCGACTGTTTTTCTCTCGGCTGGTACTTCGGAGCAGAAAATAATTAATTAGATAAGCGTCGCTGTTTCGGGTTCTGCTTCCTCCCGGCATTTTACTCGCGACTCGAAACATTTTCTGTTCAAATATTTATCGACGGAGCAAAACAGCGTCGTGCATTAGCACATTGTTTGCGCAGAGAGAAAAGTAGATAACGCATTGCAGGACAGTTTAATCTCTCGTTGCGGGCTCCTCAATCCGAATCGGACTCAAGTATCTGTTGAAATATCTGTTAAAATATCAATCACAAAAATCGCACGGAACGAACTACACGTCGTCATCGAATGTGCATAACTTCGAGTGTCCTCGACATTAACACCAAACGTTTCGAGCGCGAAAAATAACTGATACAACAATACAGGATTTATTCAACCTTCTTGCAATTTTTAGTAGAACGTACGCTTGACTTTCTCTTGAGGTATTCGTATAATTATTTCTTACGAGAGTGTCACTATAATATCAACAATTTTGAAATAAAAAAATATCGTTTCGACTGCCATGGTAGGTTTAGCTGAAATCAAAAGTGGAAAGAATTTTAGTAAAACACTTTATAGAAATTACCTTGTACACTTAAAATCTTATAGATTTAAGATATTTATACAATTATTTCTTAAGAAAGTATCGCTATGATATCAACAATTTCGAAATAAAGAATGTAAAACCGGTTATTTCGACTGCCATGATAGGTTTAGCGTTGAAATCAAAAGTGGAAAGAATTTTAGTGGGACACTTTATAGAACTTCCCTTGTACACTTAAAATCTTATAGATTTAAGATATTTATACAATTATTTCTTAAGAAAGTATCACTATAATATCAGAAATTTCGAAATAAAGAATGTAAAACCGGTCATTTCGACTGCCATGATAGGTTTAGCGTTGAAATCAAAAGTGGAAAGAATTTTAGTGGGACACTTTATAGAACTTCCCTTGTACACTTAAAATCTTATAGATTTAAGATATTTATACAATTATTTCTTAAGAAAGTATCGCTATAATATCAGCAATTTCGAAATAAAGAATGTAAAACCGGTTATTTCGACTGCCATGATAGGTTTAGCGTTGAAATCAAAAGTGGAAAGAATTTTAGTAGAACGCTTTATAGAAATTACCTTGTACACTTAAAATCTTTTAGATTTAAGATATTTATACAATTATTTCTTAAGAAAGTATCGCTATGATATCAACAATTTCGAAATAAAGAATGTAAAACCGGTTATTTCGACTGCCATGATAGGTTTAGCGTTGAAATCAAAAGTGGAAAGAATTTTAGTAGAACGCTTTATAGAAATTACCTTGTACACTTAAAATCTTTTAGATTTAAGATATTTATACAATTATTTCTTAAGAAAGTATCGCTATGATATCAACAATTTCGAAATAAAGAATGTAAAACCGGTTATTTCGACTGCCATGATAGGTTTAGCGTTGAAATCAAAAGTGGAAAGAATTTTAGTGGGACACTTTATAGAACTTCCCTTGTACACTTAAAATCTTTTAGATTTAAGATATTTATACAATTATTTCTTAAGAAAGTATCGCTATAATATCAGCAATTTCGAAATAAAGAATGTAAAACCGGTCATTTCGACTGCCATGATAGGTTTAGCGTTGAAATCAAAAGTGGAAAGAATTTTAGTGGGACACTTTATAGAACTTCCCTTGTACACTTAAAATCTTTTAGATTTAAGATATTTATACAATTATTTCTTAAGAAAGTATCGCTATAATATCAACAATTTCGAAATAAAGAATGTAAAACCGGTTATTTCGACTGCCATGATAGGTTTAGCGTTGAAATCAAAAGTGGAAAGAATTTTAGTGGGACACTTTATAGAACTTCCCTTGTACACTTAAAATCTTATAGATTTAAGATATTTATACAATTATTTCTTAAGAAAGTATCGCTATAATATCAGCAATTTCGAAATAAAGAATGTAAAACCGGTCATTTCGACTGCCACGGTAGGTTTAGTGTTGAAATCAAAAGTGGAAAGAACTTTAGTAGAACACTTTATAGAACTTATCGTAAGCGTGTCATGCTAGAAATTGATCAGCGAGCGTCTCTGACTTGGCACGCAGTCCCTCACCCTGTCCCGCGATCGATCGATTAATATTTATTCCATTAGGGCACAACACAGCGAAAACTAATTTCACGCGTCGCGTGATTCACGCCGAATCCGATTTTGATCTCGCGTTATTATGTACTTTTCGCTTCTTCCCCGATCCCTACTCACCCCTTTCTCTCTCTCTCTCTCTCTCGCGCGCGCCCGCTCTCTCTTTCTCTTTCACCCACTATTCTCCGGATTGAATCGCGTCCCACGCCACGGTTCGGAGGCGAGCACTTCAAAGCGCCGGAAAAACGATGGATCGAGGTTGGTAGATTTTTTCCCATTTCGCCCAGAACCGGCGAACGAATTTTCACGGATTATCCGCGCCAGGAAAGTGTGTGCACAGGTATCGCGCGCAATGTCTCCCTCTTCCCCGCTGTCGCAATTTTTCCATAAAGATCAATTAGCTTCGTTATGCCGGAAAAAAGTTTTCACGAGTTTCTATTATCAGCCATTCTTCCTGGGAAATGACGCTCCCCATTCCGCGGAGCTTCGGCCAGTTTCGTTTATATTTATGTGTCGTCGGTTACACGACAGGAATTCATGTCAAACGAACGAATCGTCGGGCTAATCAGATAATGAGAGAATGTATTTTTTTTTCAATGCACGATTTCAACAGCCACGAAATTTATTGTTACTAGAAGACTCTCATAAAACATTAAATATCAGCGATCAAGGTAAAAGGGACGTAACAATAATGCACTCTAAATTAATTTATAATCGCGCACGCGCGCGTGTGTGTGTGGATGCATATCAGAATTTTGTAATTCTTTGATACAATTCTTTGCAGACGATTCAATTCTTCTTTATAATTTTGAAAATATTTTTTTTAGAGAATTAGATGATCTTTCAATGCCGAAATAATTATATTCTCTGTTGGAAGTATTACAAATTATGTTCATAGGCTTGATGACACTCATTCTCAAAGAATTAATTTAATAGAAGGATATATATGGATAATAAAGGTGTACAATAAAGGCAGTGAATTAATTTAATAAAACAGTATTGTCATCTCGTGCAAAGTAGTCAAGATAAAAGGTTACCCTCAAAATTGGTGATTCGCGGAACGAGACTAATTTCGACGGTTAGAAAAAAGCGGAATTTCTCGAAATGGATACATTTCCGCGGGTAAGCAGTGTTCGTCGCGGTACAGAATGGCGAATCGTGTGCAAGAGGGAGAGTCCGCCAATTTCCCGGCTCTAATATCTCGCCGATTACGAGGTTGTTGGGCTGGCGGCGCGCAAACCCGATTTGTTGTGTCAACGTGACAGCTGAGACGAACTTTAACACGCAATAACGAGCGTGCGCGTCGACGAGGCGTCGCGGTCCCTAACGCCGTCGCCGACGGCCCGTGATGGATTAGACGCGAAAACGACACATGACGGATACGAAATGAAAATCTGATTCGAAACGTATCTATCAATTGATCGATCGCGCTCGGCCGGCCTCGAAACTCTCCGAAAATCAGGTTCGAGTACTCGACCTTTCGAATTTCCCGCCGAAAGAGAGTCGATAAGAGATTAACGTCGCAATTTCACTTTGCCGTTAATCGACTGAAAATTATTCTATTTCCTGGCCTATTTCCTGTTGATTTCGCTTCCACTTGACTGACGAGGAAAACAAGATTCTCTTTCAATTTCAGATTTTTCATTGAATTCACCTCTGAATCGTGATTGAATAATATGAAATTGTATTGAATTTTATTGATTTATAGGATTGATATATTAGAATAGAAATTAATTATATCTTGATGTAGCGAAACCAAAAGGAAAGCAAGTTTCTTTCGATTTTAATGAACTATCAACGTTTTCTTGATTCAGCCTTTAATTAAAAAGCGATGAAATTGTCGTGCATTTTATTGATCTATAGAATTGATACACCGGAACAGATTTAATTCGTATCTTGACGCAGTCGAACTAAAGGAAGCAGAAGAATTTAACTAAAGCCTCCGAGGCACAAAAATTAAAGGAGCACGCAGAATCGTCGATTATTAGATGCTGAATAAACAATCGCTTCGGGAAGCGCAAATATTGTGGCACAACAATCTCGGATATAGCCGCGCAGCGTTTAAAATCGCCGATTCGAATAGACCAAAGCTGTTCGACACGGCGAGAGACCTCAGAAAGTCGGTCAGCGATGTTATGCAGAACTTTGACGACCGTCCTCAACCGGGAGTTTCAGTCGTTTCAATCGGAGTAGAACGTGTCTCGAGTTTCGAAACGCGCGTTTTCGCCAGGTGATATCCGTCACGTGTCGTGTTCGACTCCAATCCATCACGGTCACTCGATCCGACCGAATATCGAGCTTACACGCCGATACAAATGTTTGTACTCGAAATTCAGCAGCTTTCGATTCCCTGTCCGTGTGATTTCAAAGATCCCGTGCTCTCTCTCTCTCTACGGTCTGCTAAACCATTAAGAGGATTAAGCTAGGTTTATCTGCAACGTTGATTAAAATTATCTAAACCAGTCTAAATAGATCCGTTGTCTCGCCGAAGAACGCAAATGATTTAGGATCCCGATCGAAATTATTATGTTTCAATTTTTCGATTAACAAATCAAATCTTTAAAATTGTTTCAGCTTCTCTAATGCTGGGAAGCATTTTTAAATAATTCTATCACACCTAATACAAGTGAATAGAATATGAAGTTTGTGTCATTTTTGTTTGTCATTTTTCTCTTACCGAATCTGTTCAACAGTTATTTATTACTTTCTATTTTTGCTTCGTCAAACAAAATGAATACAAAAGATAAATTTTCACTCTTCCGATTAAACATTCGTATATTATAGAGCTTTATGTCGATTTAGAAATTGTGCATAACATACGCGTACAGTCAGCAGTTTCGACGTTCGAAACCGTGGTTACCGATCAACCCCAATTAAATTACTGCTCGCGAAATTAACAATTAATTGTCGGCATCATTTCGCTATTGCGATCTCTTCCGGCCATTCCAGCAGAGCAATAATTCCAACGAAATTAAGCATAATCGACGGACCGGATTCCTCCTTCCGAAGTCATAATGCACTGCAACTCGGTTCCAAAACCGGCTTGCGAAAGCAACGATCGCTACTGAAAACTAAATTATTCAGGCCACCTGCTTACTTATTTCGGCCGTGCTCCGTTCTATTTACACGATAGTCGGGGCCCGCAAAAATAGAATCACCGGCAGCGTTTATCGACCGGCGAATATTAAACGCCGCAAGATTCGGTCGCATCGATCGGATGCAACAACGTCGAAAACCGTGGACGAAACTTTCGAAAATCCTGTTCCGGCAACGCCGCGCTGGGAAATTCGTCGGATGTCTCGGTGACGCGTCCGATCGCAGCCGAATTCAATTATTCCCGGGCTCGGGTTATCTACATAATAATCGTCGAGATCCGATTAAATCGGTAAATCGTGTCAGTCACGGGCCGTATATCTACACTGCCGGACAAAATAATAGGACGCTCAATGTATTCAAATGCTTCGAGTAATTAAAAATAATTGGGATATTTTTTGCACATTCCGCATGTCGGATAATGCACTCCAAAATGAGCGTATTGGACGTGTCTCAATGCTGTTCAAGATGGAAGTTGGTGGAAAAAATTTGAACACGATTTTGGTTCGATAAAAAGGTGCAACAAATCAATTTAATTCTTAATTTAATTCTTTATTTGATTCTTAATTTAATTCTTAATTTAATTGTCAATTTAATTCTTATATAATTTAATTCTAAATTTAATTCTTAATTTAATTTTTAATTCTCTTTAATTCTTTCGTCAGTACTTTAATGAATACATTATTTCTCAATTTTGTATAGAAGAATATCTCAAAATATCCATACGTTGAGTATAAATTGGAATTATATAAAATACCAATTTTCTATAGAATATAATGGACATAATGATTTGAATCCGTTTGAGTGGGTTAGAATCATAGTGACGCCAGTTACGTTTCCGACAATTTTAACTTACGTGTTAAAATGTAATTTATATACAAAGAACACGTTAAAAATGTTAAATTGTTAAAAAAATCAAGTGAAATGATTTATAAAGTTTCTGTAAATTTTAACTTGACTCTAAATTACTGTGTTAGTAAACAATAACACTCCTTGTTTCTCACAATGAAAAAGATGTAACTTAGGTCACTACGATTTTAATAAGCAATATTAAATACACATCATATATTTTGAACAACCATGAAAAATAATTATTATAACTGGTATATCATACCGTTAAATTTGCAGCACAGAGATACCTTAATTATTATTGAATAATGACTGGACCGAATTTAAGATTAGAATGCATAAATGCATAAATCACAGCTTCACTTGTTTTAATTTTAAAAAAGAAATGTGGAGGTATATAAAAGACTTTCTTCGAATTCTGATCATCCGCCATTGTTCGAACAATATCGACGTCTTCGTGGCTGGTTGGATGCGGTTGTCGGAGGACGAGAGGGTCGAAAGAGGGACGGGAAGGATTACCACAGTCTCGATCCTCCGCGATCGGACACGACGAAAAGATTTACGAGCGATACTTCCGGCCGTGCGTCATCCGCCGGGACATTTTTATAGATCGGCGAGATCGTCGGCGCGACGCTCGCGACTACCACCGATCATCTCTATCAGTCCATTTGCATCGACGGGAATGGTTATGTCTGCAAATTGGTCGGTCTGCGAATCGTCGGCTCGGCTGCCGATCCCTGACAGGGTCCCGCCTGTCTATTCCTTTGACCGGTTAATAGTAGTGGTCTCTCCGATCGTTCATGGTGCATTTATCGTTCTGTGTCCGTGCCGGTTTTCAGAGTATATTACCGCAAAAGTCCTCTGTTAGTCAAACATGCTTGATATTTTTCGAAAATCATTCCTCCATATCTGCATTATGAAAGTTCCATTTTATAGGATATCCCAAAAATGTCTCGCAAGCCGGAAATGGGGGCTTCCTGAAGCCATTTGAAGTAACTTTTTCCTTAGCGGAAATGCAATCCGTGGCATTGTTTACGAGTTATTAACGAAAAACGTGGGCCAATGCGAGGCGAGATCAGCTAGCACGAGACGGTCGAGCCAATGAGCGTAACTGGGCTTCCAACGCTGGGCCGTCGCGCGTCAGCAGATCTCGTCTCTCATTGGTCACAGATTTTCGTTAATAACTCATAAACAAAGCGGCGGATCGCATTTTCGCTAAGGAAAAAGTTACTTCAAATGACCTTAGGAATCCATCATTTTCGGACTGCGAGACATTTTTGGAACACTCTGTATAACCCTTTACTGGTTTTCCTGTACGAGCATATTGTGAAATCTCCGCCATTTTTGAGGATTTATTTTATGAAAAGACAATGATTTTATTTATCGAAAGTAATAAAAATTCGAGTGATAAAAATTTCAGTTGTGTATATTATTCCACTGCTTTCGCATTGAACATACAAACAGCAATCGATTAATGGATTAATATACTCTAACTGGATTAATTCTTATGCTCATAAAATTGTTGTACTCTGCTCCTTCTGCGCACAATTTCACTGATCGATATTAATCTCGGTAAAATTGTTGTTCCGTCAATTTTGAACATATCGATTACAGTACGAAATGAAATTGAAAAAAAAACGCGATTTCATCTAAGCAACAGTGGTCTGCCGGTAGCGCAGTGAAAGGTACACTCGGTCATGATTTCGAGAGGGTGGATTCCTCGGCGCGAGGCGCGAATGAGGGCTGTGCACCGGGGGTGCCTTTTTTAGTCCACTTATCGGTGAACCACTCGACCACGACGGCTATATTTAATTCAGCGCTTAGGCGGCGAGAGAACCGGGCCACTTGACTCTCTTTTCGCTTGGTTCGATTGACTCCGGGGCTAATTCTGAAGTACCTAGAGCGTCTATGGTTGCATTGTGCTGTACTGATGATTGTCGAACGTGGGGAACGGTATCGATCCATCGAAACGATCTTCATGATCGGCATCCAAATAATTCCCTTGATGAAGGCTTAAGACGATCTTCGTATTATTTCTTAGACACTTTCAAGTACACCTTATCATATCGTTCGCTACCAGAGTTGGATATGACAGTAAATTCTCACTAATTTTCCTTCAGCTTGTAAATAAAAGGAACAATTTGGGAAGGAGAGAAAATTATTCGAGCCTCGCGGCTTGTATTTTCATAGTTATCGATTGTCAACAATTATAAAAACGAGATGCAAGGCACGAATAATTGTATCTCCTCTTTCCAAATTGTCCATTTTTGTTTACAAACTGAAGGAAAATTAGGGAGAGTTTACTGTATTCGGATTGTTTTGCGTAAATATTTATCTAAGATAATTCTCTGAATGAATTCGTTTTAGTCGAGTAATTCGAAAAATCTTTATTCAAAAAATTCGTAAAATTCTTTATTCGAATAATTCGTAAAATTCTTTATTCGAATAATTCGAAAAATTCTTTATTAGAATAATTCGTAAAATTCTTTATTCGAATAATTCGAAAAATTCTTTATTCGAATAATTCAAAAAATTCTTTATTCGAATAATTCGTAAAATTCTTTAATCGAATAATTCGAATAATTTTAATAATTCGAATAATTCGAATAACTTGAATGATTCGAAAAATTCTTCATTCAAAAAATTCTAAAAAGTAATATAGGAGGAATAAGTCGATAAGCTATAAAAAAGCACTTTACATTCTATCATTGATATTGAAATCAATTATATTCCGTATGAATTCCTGTACGAATAAATTCTAATTCGAATGAAGTCTTATCCGAATTAATCCATCATCCGAATAAAATTCTGCGCAAAGTCCCAGGGACAGATGTGGTCTTTGTCATAGAGACATCAATCAATTTTTTATTCCGCCAACGGCTTCGCCTGCGGAATTACAAGTTGAAAGGAGTAGCCCGCAGATTTCAGCCCGACAGGAACAATCCGCGGCATAAAATATCCTGAGGACGAAGTTCCGGCCGTCTTCCGTTTCTATATTTTCCGATGTTGTAAAGGGAACAAAGCAAGAACAGGTGAAGTGATATCGCGGGATCTTTTGTGCAAGTACCATAGAACGATGCGAAGGTTAACTGAGCCATTGCTAACTTTCCTTTCGACGAAACGATCCGAGAACCCGCAACGATCCGACGACGAGAAAGAAGAAGCGGTACCGGGCCCGAGCCCAGCGGTAATTAAACAAATACAATTCCCGGCAGGATTCGTCGGGCGCGCGCAGCCGACGATAGAAAAGTGAATCGTCGTCGCCGGCGGTCGGAGTGGGCGGTGATCGATAATTCTGGCCATTATTGGTTATTAGTCGCGACGATCGATGGGAGCGCAATCTCCGGCGTCACGGCCGCGACGTTAAGTAATCTCTGGCTGGCGTGTTTCGTCGAATTATCCCCGCGTTCCCGGCGTTTCTCGAGAGCATTGTCTGCGGCAATCGGCAGAGCAGAGAGCGCGGAAGGGAACACCGTTCCCCGAGTGGCACGGCCCTGATTCGTCGCGAGCCGATTCCCCGTTTAAAAACCCGGACCTTCGTTCGCGATACTCGACGCGATCGCGTAATGGAACCGCGGCCGCGTAGTGTGCACAGAGTAATATCCTCCCCGAAGAGACAGGAGAAGGGAGAGGACGTGAACGGATAGTCGGTTAACGGACAGAATAATGCAATAACGTTCCACTATTATTAACGTTCATGAGTGCAAGAACGACGAGAGCTGAAGGAGCCCTCGAGAGCCACTCGACCATATTTCCCGCTCCGAGGACCGGGACTTTTTCCTGTTCACGTTTCCGTTTTTCTCCCCCCTGGCGTCGTCATCCTCGTCGTCGTCGTCGTCGTCGTTGTCGTCTACCTCGATTCCGAGCCGTCGTAAAATTTCACGGGGATACGGCCGATTATATGGGGACGGGCCGGGAACGATTCGTGTTCTCGGACCTATCAAGAAATTGACAATCGATAGACTAGCGGCCGCCGCGCCGCTCGAACACGATTCGCACGAGTGCTCCGCCGGGGCCATTTTCGACGTATGCGTCGGAGGCGCCGATTTTTATCCATTACCGTTTGCTTCGCGGAAATTTGTTGATTGCTACGTGGTTATCTGCGATCGTAATTCCTCCTTTTCTCTTGTGGCTTGATACGTTCTCTTGTCCGATCGGAAAGTGCCGTTGTTAACGTAGCTTCTGCGAGTGTCGTTATCTTATTGAGAAGTGCGACTATATTTATCGCGACGCTAAGGGCTACGTACAGTTTCCTCTCAATGTATCTGCTTTGCTGCACAAATAATACGACGTACAGCCGACAAGTTGGCTGCAGAATCAATAACCGCGAGCGTCGGACAAAAACGAAGCGATTTATACGCTAAACGGAAAACCAAAGGCTTAAGGCACTCGGTATTAATTGTTCCATTAATACTAAACCTACCGCCATATTGACCGTAACGACCGATTTCACATTTTCCATTCCAAACTTATCGCGATTATGAAGACTCTCTAATAGATAACGATTGACCGAGTTTCGCAATTCAAGCACGCGATAAATTCAGCCTTGTAATCTTATAAATAGACCGCGGATGTTTGCGCGAAATAACAATTTTTCGAAACGATTGCCAAGAGTAGAAATTGAATAGAAATATTGGGTTGGCAATTAAGTAATTGTCGATTTGTTCAATGAAATAAAAATTTTTTTTTACTTGGAATGAAGTTTAATCTGTGATGTATTTTCCATTTTGTTCGATGACCTTTTGCCATCTCTCTGACAACTTGAAAATTCCACGCTCGTAGAAAGTCTGATCCTTTTCGGCCAAAAACTGAGTTAAGTGAGATTTTACAGCGTATATGGTGTAACATCAATTCCCAACCAATATCCATTAATTTTTGCCGAGTGGACAAAGACATGTGCGGCCTAGCATTGTCCTGGTAGAAATGACACCTTTACGATTGACCAATTCTGGTCGCTTTTCCTTGACCACTGCATTCAATTTGTCCAGCTGCTAACATTCACGGATAATAAAAAATAACATAATAATAATAATAATAATAATAATAATAATAATTTTATAATATAACATTTACGGATATCATAAAAATGGGAGTGAGAGACATCTATAACTGAAATCGGCAATTACTTATCGGTAATTACTTTTAACACATTTTGTGCGAGTCACAGTCACGTCTAACGGAGGAAAATCAGTGAATTTTGAGAAAATCCGCCTTTCAAAGAACATGTAATATTTGCAAAACTGACTATAAGATTTTGGTAACAAGTATATAACGAGAATTTATAGGATTTCACAGAGAGATTCTTTCAAATATATAACCAAATTAAAAAAAAAAGAAAATTTTAAAAAAGGTATTAATACCTCTCCCGCACATAATGTGTTAATACCTTTGACAAGTCGAGTTTTTAATGAATTCCACACTGTCATTGAATTCTTTTCATGGTTTCACAATTTTAGATCTCCGATACTCCGTTTTGCCATAAACGTTTAAAAGTCTACTTACAAAGCAACACTCGCCGGTCGCTTTTCGAGCCCGATAAGATCAGCGTTAATACTCCCGCAATTTCTCGTATCGTAAAACGAATTTTTGAAGTCCGAGCAACCGATCCGGTGAGCGAAACACGAACGACGCGACCGGCGCGGCGTCGCGTTAAAACCGAAAACCAGGTCGGCCAGAAGCAGATGATCGTTCCGCGACCGCAACGAGCGCGAAAACCGCCGAATCGATCCAGAAACGGTGCATTAAATCCCTAGCCCCGTTCATTAGCCCGGAAACCACGTGGCTCAAAGCAAGACCGAAAGGCAAACGTCACGTGACCAATGATCATCGCAGCAGCACCAGACCGCAGCGGTACAATTAAATGATCGTTGAGAGACCCGTTGCCGGCGGGTCCCCGGTGATGCGGAATTTCCCTGTCCCCGTTCCATTTTTTGTTCCGCGTCCGCGCAACAGCCGTTCCGCGCTTCCGACGCGCACGTGTCACGATCACAGCCCGACTCCGCTTCGATCCGCGCGGCGCTGGCCGGTCTCAGCATCCGGTAACGCAATAACGTTCGATTATTGGTAGTCACGGGTGTGCGCGAGGATGCGGCAGGGAGATTGCTAGAGAGACAGAGACGAGAGCGAGCGAGAGAGGAGGGAGGGAGGAGAGGGAGAAAGAGAAAGAGACCCCGAGACCGGTCGTATATCAAAGCTCCCGCCGCTTTCCCGAAGCTTTGCCCGCCGGCGTCAAAAGCCCGCTCAGCGTTTCTATCCGTCCCATCGCGCCGGAGATCCCTGCCGAACCCCGCGGCCCCGCGCACCCGCCCTCGCCCCGATAATGTACAAATATGAGCGACGAAATGGAGACCCTTGGATAAACCGAGACCTCCCGCGATGCGACGCGACGCTCGCGAGGGTTGGATTCAATCGCGAGCACCCTTTTTCCATCGACGCGACGCAGAAACGCTTCCAGCTGCCGATCTTATTGTTCCTCGCAACGCGATCGGCACCGCGGGCCAAATGGAGAGGATGATTGTGTCTGCCTCGACGAGGACCGTTCGGGTTTCCCTGCATTGGCTGGTAATAGCGACGAAGCAAATTTTCAGGAATGCAATGGTCTCCGATGGTTTCACGAGGTATCGGCATACTAGAGTTTGGTTTACAGTAGAATCTCGATTATACGGGCTGATTAGAATGACGTAGAGTGCAGATAAAATAACAGTTGCTTGTTTGTTGAAGTGCCAGACGCCATCTTTATTGATTTGTACAATATATCGTTTTGTATATCGTTCGCTTTTGATGGAGCTGGTTACAAATTAGAAGTATTAGGTCTACCGGAAAGTTCTGTCCGTTTAAGAAATGAATGGAAATAATAGATTTTTCATAAATTTAGTAATATTTATTGTACAATATAATTTCCGTCGTTACTTATGACCTCTTGTCAAAGTGATGACAATTTGTGAGTAACATTTTTCAAAAATATATGTCTCAAATGAACATGTGCATACCTATCGAAATTTGCAATGACATTATCGGACAGAACTTTTTCCGGTAGTTCTAATATTTAACACTAGAGAGACTGAAACTTAGTATATACCTATATTGCCCGAAAGCAGTCAAAATGACTGTATTGTGAAAGAATAACTAATGTGTAAAGAAATTTGTTTAAAATTAATTTTTAATATCTTTTATATTATTTACATTTATATAACAGGTTATTGGTAAATATTAACAATAAAAAGAATTTAAGATACGAATAACAAGTACTACTTTAGCTTATTGAGCAACTGCAACTTATCTTGTATACGCCCAAATCGACAATTTATCATGTACTTGTATGTTATCATGTAACGGTAATCGAAAAAAATGACAAATGTTATTTTAATACAGAGCCGAACTGGTCATATAAGAAATTTACTCAATTCAATAATAAGAGTCATTTGATTATTTTAAATTTCCCAAACTCTCAAAACGACTGCTTTTGGGCAATATAGATATAACACATATATATACCGGAAATGAAGGAGGGAGGAGGTAACTACAATTATTAATAAACGCATTTATATGTTGTACAAAAAGTCACAAAATTCTAAGAAATTGTATCATTATATACATAATTTTTTTTCTAAATGAAATTAAAAAGCAGTCAAAATGACTTCCTTGGGCAATCTAGTGTTAAAGAAGGTAATAATCTGTTTAGTATGAATGTCATTCCATTATTTAAAGAGAGTTGAAATCAAATTTCGTTGATTTGTCATACAATCTGTTGTTTGTTTTATTGCCATAAAATTTGCTTTGATACAGAACAAATATCAATTTTCTTCTCTTTCTTTCTCTTTTATTCTGCATTGTGGACATAAATAAATGAAATGAAACTCGCAAAATACGAATAAGTGAAATGAAACTGAATTAAATTAGATTGAATTAAATTGAATTATATTATGTTATAATCGCACGGGAGGGGGTTAACCGGAGCATCGCTCTATCGGTCGGAACATGAGAAATAAAAGTGGCATATCGAGGAGAAACGGTGTAAAGTTGGTGGATTTGTAAAATATTTTCGAGTGAAGTAGAAACCCGATCGACAAATATCTGGTGCAGCGGATCAATGATATTTGCACGGCCGAACGTCATGCGGCAACGTTTGCGTTGTCCTTCGTGCATGGCCGATGTAAATTTCATTTCGAACTTTTTCCATCGGGCAAAAATTAATCGCGGAGCGCCGGTAACAAATCGCAAACAATGGAGGAATTCGAAACGAGGAGAAGGAACCTCGGGAAATGATCGGAGCCGGGCTCCGGTCTCTGTTTGAATAAACAAATTGTTTGCGTCGAACATAGGTAGCAAGCGGCCGGCCGTGTGTCACGATATCGATCCAGTTCCGCGTACAATCACCACGGACAAATGAAAAACAAATTCAGCCAAAAATCCGGGGTACGCTGCGACGGGCGGCGCGTTCTCCGCGATGCAATGTAACGTTCTCTGCGAACGGAGATTGATTCTGTATACGTTACAATTGGGTTTCGGAAAATAGATCACCGCCGACCATTGTCGTCCGTGGTCGTCCCCCCGTTAAAAAAAGATTATGGAACGGTTTATTGATTCGATAACTTGTTGATAAGTTGCTTTTGCAACGGTGCTGCGAGAGATACTAATTTCTCAGTTCGACTTTCTCGTTGGAATTATTAATTCCGACTTACAGCTCCCTCCAAAAGTATTAGAACAGCTTCTTGTTTGATATAAATTGTAATTTTTCATTCAGTTTAGGTCATTTCTGCGAGTTTTATGACATCATATTGTGGAGCATAGTATAAAATATATGGAATCAAATAGGATCAGAAATAGTAGACGAACTAATAAAACGGATACCGAAATTAGTCCAAGGAATAATTGAAAACGCCGCGGGTGTATCGACGAAAAGAAAATGAAATATTCTTTTATAAAATTTACGTTATTTTTAGTATAACGGTTAAACATATATAATCTAATTGTTACAGTTTCATAAAATTAAGTTTGAAATAAATTAAAGGAATTACAAGTATTTCCTCCTAGTTTCTAAAATTTATTTAATTTACACAAAATTAAGCTTGAAGAAATTATAAGAATTTCCTATCGGATTCTCAATTTTATTTAATTTTTATAAAATTCAGCTTGAAATAAATTGAACAAATTATAAGAATCTCCTATCCGTTTTTCAAATTTATTTAATTTTCTTCTAGCGTCCTAATACTTGTGGAGCGACGTGTATATTCATGGCATTTTTACATTGATAAAATTAACTATGAAAAAAAGCGTTATTCAGCTGTTAGTTCATTTTTCAAAAAGCAGGCTATGAAATAATACATTTGGAAAAATGCTGGTTCGTTTCAAATAGAATTTTAATCGGCTACGTATACGATAGAACTCGAATATATCTATTATTCGAATCGTCGAAGCTGGGAAATGAAAAAGTACCGAAAAATTCAGAAGTGGATTTTTTTTGTAAGAGCACGAATTTTCGATCGCCGTTGAATTTAATTCGTAACGTGCGCGTGTAACATTTGCCGGGCGAGTTAACGGGCTTTCAATGCATTCCATTAGATATGCACGTGCAAAAGTAATGACCATTATTGAAACTGAATATTTTAACCCGCGCGTTCGATATTACACCGATATTACTTCTTGCTAGCGTTTAACTTGCGGAATTGCATACGTTACATCCGCACGAAGATTACGTACACATTGACATGGATGTTCTTCGAAACGAATGAAATATCGCGTTTAAAGAGAATTATTTCCAGCTTTGTATCCCGGATTCGACGTTATATCTAGCAGGATATAACGTAAATTTCTCGTCAATTTGGCCTCTGAAAGTCTTCACATGTTTTTGTTGTTCCGCATTCGATCCACTAATTTGTACAACAAACGCGTAAAATCCGCGATCAATAAACAAGCTGCAAGAAAAATATTCAACTATTAAATTTTATCAGCGAGTATATATGCAGACACGAAATACGAGTGCGATTTTGTTCAGCAATAAATGCCGTCGTTCTCTAGTACATATTTTAATTCGGAGAGAGGGGTTTGCCGGGGCTCTCGAAGGGTACATTAAATCAAAGCCGAGGGAAAACTCTGACGGAAGTTATCGGCGGCAGTGGCTGTTAATGACGATGGAGCGGCGATGGTGTCGGCGTATCGCGAATCATCGTTAACGGGGAAATTCTGCGCGAAATTTACGGAAGATAAGCGGGATCGCGACGGTGTCGATTCCGCCGGGGAAGTTTCCTGGTAAACCGAAGTTCACTGCTAATTTCTCGTCCCGCCACACCTCAAAGTACACTTTAATTACGTTAAACGGGAAGTAAATTACATTAGAATGTCAACGCTCGAGGATGTAAGCCCGGGCGTCGCCAGTCTCTGCCAGCGGCCGACTCCATTTCACGCGGATCCTAATATAAGAAGAGATTTAATTAATTGCCTGGCCATTAATGAGGTTCGGCCTGAACTTTCGTATAATTAGACTGTGACTTGGACGTTCGGAAAAAATATGCCACGGTGCTCGTCCGATCCTCTCATGACTTCCATGGCATTATTAAATTCTTTGTCTGCTCCGAGCCGTTACTAATCTTTTTCTCCACGACGGCGTTCATCGCTTAATGTTTATCTTGATCAGTCCAAGTCGAAGAAAGTAACTTTGAAATTGGATTCTTCAGCTTTTAAATTGATGGTTAATTTTCGGTTAAGTGACAGACTCATTAATATTTGTTATTTTGTTGATTATTAACGCTAGATTTACTGATTACAGCTGTTTTATTTTAATTTACGAAAGTAACAGGAAGAGAATAGAAAGAAATTTATTCTGACTTTGAACAATTGTTATTGCACCTAATATTCATCGCAAGTAACACACAACTGACCTAATTCGATATTAAGTGAAAAAATATTGCTCCTTTTTATTGTTTATGATAGTATTATTGCATCAACTGCGTTCTCATATAATAAAACACTTCTTAAAGTAAGTAGAAACATAAATTTTGTTTATTTATTGCGCTTGTTCTTTTGCATAATAAGCGATAAACAAGATTGTGACAAAATTTAACGTCGCAAAAATATTCGGACAGTGATTGAATTACATTAATTTTATATAAAATGAAAATCTTTTCAATCGTTTTATCATAATATTAATATTTTGTCGGTTGACCCTTTTGTTTTATTACTTCATGTAATCGCTTGGGCAGGTTACAGATGATTTTATTTAAATGCTCCGGTGAAATCCGTTTGTCTAAATAATGAAGTTTAAAGGAAAAGGCATTTAAAGTTCTATTTTCCCAATAATAATTTGGTTTTCGAAAATGATGAAATTTTGTACAAATGTATATTGAGAAAAATAAGATAAAATAAATACAAATATAAATAAATATAACAAACACTATCTACAAATGAAAAAATAAGTGATCCGTCAGTTTCACGGGTTCCGTTAACATAACGTTAAAGTTGTCACGCGGAAAATCGTCAGAAGATTTGAACTCGTCTTTTCTCAATGATTAAAGCGTCTGCACATGTGATCCATAAGACAGCACATCGTGGAACAAATTACTTGGTACAAAGTGCTCGCCGCGATTATGTCACCAATGCGGAAACTCCAATTTTTGCGAGGCAAGCGAGGCAATTTCCCGGAGAACTCTGAACTGACAACTGCTCGGCAGAACGTTTGCTAGCGGCTTATCCGAGCTCCTTGTTTCCGGAATATATCAGGCATTACGCGCGGGATCGCGTTTCCGCTGCAATATCCGGCCACTTGATTTTAAATTTCTTCCTCCTGTTGCGCGCACACGTGCATGTTAAAGTGAACGACATAATCCCAGCGGAACGGTCCCACGATCAAGCGATCCTCCCCGCTTCAGTCTTAAATCGGATCTTCTGCAAAATTAGCGAGATCGGCATACGCAGGCTGTAGTCACCTGAAAATCGTGCATCCTGCGCTCTTTGCGAGCGAATCATTTTTTAAACGATCTTCCTCGGCTTCTTTCGCAGTCCATCGACGTTGTCTTAATTATAGTACCGTTTATTAGAGAATTAGTCTGTTGATCGATTGAAAAATTGTGCGGCTACTTCTCTTACAAGATTTCACAGTGTTAAACAAATTTCGTTGACCGATAAGATTTTATTTATGAAGGTACAAAGGTCGGTGCAGTTCATCGATTTTAGTTTGGGCAGTGTTTTATTCAGTATGGCTGAAGTAGAATTGTGGAATTGTGTTCATTGTTGTGATTTTCAGATGCTGCAACACTTTTCAATTATTGCTATCTCTGTCGTAAATATGGGCTTCTTTAACCCTCGTGCATTGATCAGATTAATCTGATGTAAAAGCTGATGTGTACTTATAATTATAACTTTTCCAAGACAAATACACAAATTGATTTAATATCAAAAGCTTCTGTGCGTGATACAAGAACTCAATTTTGTCTACAATGGAAAAAACATTTTCCAAAATAGACTGCTAGACTCCCTTTAATATTTTCAGTTAGCTGAATATAATACACTCATGCCCTCGATTTTTTCAAATATTTTTGTCATTTTAAATTTCTCCTTCCTATTTTTGTCATATGTGCATAAAATCCGCACTCTACTAATTACAGTAAATTCTCCTCAATTTTCCTTCAGCTTGTAACAAAAATTTGGGGGGAGGAGATACGATTACTCAAGCCTTGCGGATCATTTTTATAGTTTCCAATTGTCAACAATTATAAATAATCGAATAATCGCATCTCCTCTTCCCAAATTGCCCATTTTTGCTTACAAGCTGAAGGAAAATTAGACAGAATTTACTCTACCTTTGTACAATTATGTCCAAGGTCGACAGTAATGAAGTACACGAAGTGATTCGCAACCATAAACAACGTTCTCTCAAAGTGACACAGCTGTTCCCTCGAAAAACGCGGGCGAATCCCTCTCGAAGATCGACCAACTTCCCTTTCTTTCAGCAGTCGAAGGCAGCTACGACCCCTGTCTACTAGGGGGTGTTCATTGAATCGTTTCTGACCCATTTTCCACCCCCTGGTACACCGATAACCTCTATCTTCGAGAAGGGCGATCCCCGGGTGCGGGCCAAAAGGCATTAAGCGTTAACTGGCGCCGCCGTTTCCCTTCGAACATGCTCGCCGCCGTATTTGTTAGCGCAATGTGTGAGCGCGCGCCATGCAGCCCAATTACCGGCCATTATGGCGATCTTTTATTTGCAGACATACGGCGTTAATGAGCTTCGTTGGATCGAGTGGAAGGAGGATTAAACTAAAACCCTTCTGCTTCCAGCTTTTTCCTTTGTGAGAAACGCGGAGGCCGGGAGCTTTTAAAATATGATGAATACAGGGTACTCCGACCGGTTTATTTGATTATACAAGACGGCAATGAATTCCAAGTCATTTGACTTGGTATTATTATACGCTGGATTTATACGGAGCGCTGAAACCAGCTGTTCTCTATTAGTTTATAAAAGTAACAATAAGCAATATTTGCGGCAAATGACACATTTATTGAACTCATAATTATATTATTACGAATCGCAAATTAAAAAGCTATTGACGATTTTGTTATGAGCCGGAAAAGTGAATTTAACGTCTGCCAATTTTATCGCGCTAAATATGTATTGTATATTATATAGGGTGTTTCGTTTAACCGAGTCCAATGAAATATCTCAGAATGGGATGAAGCTACGAAAAAATTGTTTATACAAAAGCTGTTCGGTATAAAAGGGTGTCATGCGTAGTATTAACAATTTTTTCATTCGTATAAGGGTGGAGGATAATTTATGGTCAACTTGATTTTTTTCAATTAGACTATACATTTTCTTATTCGTATTACGGCCGTATTCAGACGAAACAGCCCTGTATAATGAATATTGATATACTGTATCGTGAATATATTTTCGAAGGATAGATTCGTGACGAATGAAAAACTGCATAGAAGACGCAAAAGAAAATTGTTTATTTACACCTGGTTCAGTGGGTGAAAATAAAACGTGCTCGCAGATGGTGCTCGGTGAAAACGCGAGCGAATAATTCCGGCGTCAGGGACAGCGTAGACAAGGGGCAATTTGTAAAGCGTGGGCGGCGACTAAACAATTAAAATACACGCACGAAAGACACTAGCAGCGCGCGCGAACCTTTGATCCGAAGCGCAACGCCGCGCCGCGCCGAGCCGAGCCGAGCCGGTTACCCGCGATAGGCGAGGTGATGGCAATATGTCGAGAAACTGGGTCAAGTGCAGTTCAGTTACCCTCTAGGACCAGCCTGCAACCTGCCCGGAAAGCGTTTTCGAAACACAAAGCTTGCTCGATCGAGTACGGGATTGTTTGTCGTGGCTCGTGTGCCTTGATCGCGTCGCTTCAAGAAAATAACGCCGATAATCAAGCCGCTAACACCTGAAATCACGATTATCACCGAACTCGTTACTCATTCAAATTTCTCTGCTATTTACGTAACTCTATCGGTACGTTCCTCATATACGATTCTTTATTATCGCAGTACGTACACGAATTTTAGACGAGACTTTTATTACGTCCTGGAATGGCTACATTGAGAGATAAAACTGATACAAACAATTACTATTCAATTTGCCTCAATTTTCTAGTTCTGTGTTGCATATGAAAATATTCTCATGCTCAGTAAAATTGTACTTCCAACTGTGGACAGCAATTTAAGCATATTACAAATTTGTGTATATAATCCACGTTGAAAGAATTAAATTATTAATATGCATAATTAAATCCAGTAAAAAATGTTTCTACGATGAACAGAAGCTTTCATCACGAAATAGTGATGAAAGTTGATTAAAATTTTGATAAAAAATAAATCAAAATAATAATGACAATGCTGTGGATGATAGCATTTCGTATGCAACGGAAGGTATTGAAGATCCTGTGATAATTAAATTCAGTAAAAAGTGTTTCTACGATGAACAAAAGCTTTCATCACGAAGTAGTGCAATACTTTCAAATATCGTGAGGATTTGTTCCTCCTATTTCTAAAAATAAATCAAAATAGTAATGATAAGGTTCTGAATAATAGCTTTTCGTATGCAACGGAAGATATTGAAGATCCTGTGATAATTAAATTTAGTAAAAAGTGTTTCTACGATGAACAAAAGCTTTCATCACGAAGTAGTGCAAGACTTTCAAATATCGTGAGGATTTGTTCCTCCTATTTCTAAAAATAAATCAAAATAGTAATGGCAAGGCTATGAATAATAGCTTTTCGTATGCAACGAAAATGATAATTAAATTTACTAAAAAATGTTTCTATGATGAACAAAAGCTTTCATCACGAAACAGTGCAAGACTTTCAAGTATCGTAAGAACTTGTTCCTTCCATTTCTAAAAATAAATCAAAATAATAATGACAATGCTGTGGATGATAGCTTCTCGTATGTAACGAGAGGTATTGAAGGTATTAAGGGCACGAAGGTATTAAAACAATGTCCAAAGCAAAAGTGCCGGTCCGTTCTATCGGATATTCTCTGGACGAGTATGCAACACGAGTGTCGAAACGTATCGAATGCCGCTGCACGAGGCGTTTCGACGCAAAGCGCATCGATTGCATAGGGGTTAGGAGATACCGGTGCACCGGAAACCAGGTCAAAAACGGTTCGGTTAGCCTGTCGAACGTTGTATCGCGCTTTTCTCGAAAGCCCTTTGAAAACACGAGAAGCCAGCCCTACGGGAGATACCTGCGTTTCTCTCGTATTTAACGTCGCGATCTCTTGCTCGACAGCCACCCCTAACCTTTCCCCTGCCCCTCCACGCGATTCCTGACCCCACGAGTTGACCCGGCACGACGACCATGCGAGGGGAACCATTGTCGTCCATTGTGCGATAAAGAATCCTCGATTCAATTCAGGCACAATCGACACCATTGACCGACCAAATAATATCGGGCTGACCCAATGAGTTCGCGTGGACGTTCGCTGGGTCGACGTTTGATTGCTATTGGCGGGCACTAGCTGATCTCCATGAGGTATCCTTATTTGGAGTGAACTCTGGAGGATCGATATCTTTCATCCAATATTCTGGCCGGAGTTTTCGAAACCTGGTTTTGTTGAAAATAAAATACGCTTTGGTGCTTGATAAAAATTATCACGAAATTGTAGGTCGAACGGATGTCACTTTATCGCGCAAACCACGTTTGGCAGATGACAATGCTATTGGAAATATCATTTCTTCATGAGATTGCACGTGAAACGAAAATTAAAATAGAATGTAAAATAATGATCAAAGTGGCGCAAATTTTCATACCGTCTGTGTAGAATGCAGAGACTCTAGATGTTTTTCGGATCAATACTGAATATAAAAGTGAATCAAATAAAAATTTCGACAACATTTTAGTGGAGCGAGAGAACGCGAAATTAATTATTAACGCGTAACCGGATGACATTTGGCCGGGGAGGTTCGTTAAAAACTTTCCAGAATAATAAGCGATCTAGCACCGTGGAATTTTTAGCGATTTACGCGGCGGCTGCGTTCCTCCTCTGGCTTCGTTTGTATTATATTTACGTATATGCGCGTACACGGTGGCAACAGCAACGGCGGAGATTAGTCGAGATTGTGGTTCGCCAGCGGCACTTTCTCACGTTACTGGCGTTTATTACGGGCCGCACGGTAAATAGTTAATTCATTAATGTGAATAACGCATCTCGCGCCGCGGCGAACCTAACCAGAATAATTGTGTAATAAATCCGTCCGGCGTGTGCCGCATCCTTATTCTTCGCGTCTTTCTCCGAAAGATTCGATCTAAATGAATACCGTCTAGGAAATTAAGCAAATAATTCTTTCTTATTCACCTGTATAAATTGCCGCCGTAAAACCTGGGGTAATTGTGTCTCCATAAAAGCTATTACTACGTTGCACTCCTATATTACTATGTTACGTTATATGATTTTATAATCCATTTTATTGCTACAATCTGTTTAATGATATTTAGTAAAATTGATATTATTGTACAACAATGCGGTTTACGTTTACGTACTTCGCTTATGGTTAGTACCTACTTTGCGATGCACAATAGAAACTATATTAACTACAGAAACTACATAAACTATAGAAACTATAGAAACTATATAATACAATGTAAAGAAAGCTATATAATACAATGTAATAAAAGCTATATAATACAATGTAATAAAAGCTATATAATAGAATGTGAAAAAAACTATATAATACAATGCAAAAAAATGTTATACAAATACTAAGTTATGCATATGTTACCGTGAATGACCGAAATTGGAGAATGTCGACTTTCACCGGTGAATGTCAACAGATACCAAATACGTCGGTGAAAGATCGAATATTTCATTACATTGTTGTACATTCGGACCCTCTCCGGTGTGTGTCGACAATCACAGATATGCTCTGGTGGAGGTCCAAATCAGAAGAGTCAAAAAACAAGTGACTGGCTCTCTCCCGCCAAATCCTTTGTTGTAAAAGCAAGGGACTCTTGTGCAATTCAAAGTGTCATAATAGTTTAAGTTGTTGCAATAAATAAGATTTGAATCACATAAGTAAGTAATTTTTTTATTACTATTATTTTCTTTTCTCATGTAGAATGTACCGTGTGTTTTAAATTCTTGGTCATTCCTTTCAGAAAGAGAGGCGAAAAAGTTACGTCACCCTTGTGGCGTTTTATAGCGACTGAATTACGGAGAAGAAAATATAAATCTCCAACATGTTCAACATTCACCATTAGTGCATGGTGAATGTCAACATTTACCGGTGTAAGTCAGAAATAAGGGTATTTAGCAAATATTTCGGACATACACCAAGCGACTATGTGAATGTTGACATTCACCGGTGAAAATCGACATTCTCCAGATTTCGGTGTTTCACTGTAACACATATACAAAAGAGTATATATTTACAGGTAGAAAATACTAGTTTCATGCTGTGTGTGATTAAATGTTTAATTTTTATTATTAGAATGTTTTATACTTGTTCAGTCTCGCAAAAGAAGAAAGGGAACCATATTTGAGCTACGCGTCACAGTTGAAACAGGCAAACAGTTCTGACTCGCGGGTCTCGCGAGACCCAGCGTCCGCAAGGGGGGACGGGGAGGGGGGAGCTTAATTCGACGATCTAGGAGAATAACACCAAGATATTTCGCTGCGACAAACAACCGTAGAAAGTTCGGCGGAACTGGTTGTCACGGATTTTTACAAGTTCGATTTTGGATTTGGTCCAGGCAGCAGAGAAATCCGCGGAAAGAACGGCGGATAGGATCGGTCCCCGAAATTCCTCGGGTTTCCTGGGAAACTTGGGAGCGAGGCAGCGCCTATCAGCCTAGCCGAGAACCGTGCGGCAGAGTGGAGGTTGCTGGGGCGTCTGTCGGCTGAACAAGGACGCCGCGCCGGCTACACGAGTATAATCGGCTTACACGAACGCAGCCTGACGAGCCCGTGAACGGACGGGCAGACTTGATCCCAAAAGCCTCGATACCTCCAAAGCCCCGATATATAACTCCGGCAGCCGCGTTCCCGCCAGCCCCCGCGGCGGAATGACGAAGCCGGAGCCGCTCTCGCGGGCAGAATGGAACGCGCCACGCCGGGAACGGGGGCCTCGCGTCGCCTGATCCGTTCGTATTTCCCGCGGAACGGCCCTGGGTTCGATGCACCCGAGCCCTGGCCCAGCGCCACTCAACGCTCAAATTAATGATGATTCGACGGAATTAAGCGCGATCAACCTGCGCCCCACCGTGGATCCGCGAGATCCCTCCGGAACGGCCTGTTGACGAGATCCTGCCGGCTCTTCATGGTCTGCTGGTTCGTTTAAAACGAGCAATGTTCTACTCGACCAAGTATTTCCACTCTTCGGGGTTTTGCGAAGCTGTCAGCGATAGTCGGAATCTGCACGCGGATCTAGTGATCAGTAGATCTGCGACTGTGATTAATAGAACGCGGATTTTGTGCTTTTTTTCAACAGAAATGAGCAAACGGAACGCAAAGCAGTTGAAGACAGAAGAATTTATGAATATTGTCTGATTGTTGACACTGTATTAACATCATTAATAAATACATTTTTATCTAACTTCTATTTTATATAATCGACGAGAACAATTTTTATTTTGCATAGAGATCCGCAGTCTAGTGATTAACTTTGATGCGCTGGATACGTTTGTAAGACATTTAATTTTGAAGTTCACCTTCTCAGAATATAAAATCATAGAATGTAGAAAAGGATTCTTCTATTTGAATAAAATTTGTGCTTAAGATTATATTCACATAGATTGCACGGGACATAGATTTTTCATTCTGAAAAAATTATAGTTAATAGCAGTGCTGTTGTGCCCCTTGATCCTCGGACGGCAGATTATATTCATAACTGCTTAATTAACGATGCTTATGACCAGACTGCAGATCTTTATACGAAATAGAATTTTTCAAGGATAAATCGTTTCTTTTAATGATTTTGATAAGCTGAAAGTAGTGTAATAAAATAATTAAATTCTTGTTATGTGTCTTCAAAATTTTATATTTCAGTCGCTCATTTTCACTATGAATGCATAAAATCCGCTGTTATGACCATTTGCAGCTTTCTTTATCAGTTTTTCAGAATGCATTTCTGGAGACATTCAGCGTAAACCAAATGGCCTTTTCGTTAATCTTAGTATAACAGCTGTTTGTTTAACTTAATTGCCGAAAAATGAATAATTCGATAAGTTCGACGATTTAAATGCACTGGATCAATATGACCCGCAGTCCTAGGGTTAAAATATCGAAATAGCTTCTGTGACTATCATTGGTAGTGAAACGTGAAGAGGTGTATATTTTTAGGTATAACTTTCTGTTAATATCTAGATAGAAAATGCAGATGATACGGAGCTCGAGAATTAATTTCCCATTTCACCGATAGAATATCTGATCAGCGAATTTTCAAGAATGGCGAATTATAGAATTCGCAGGACAGTTGTTAGCACAACGTGACAAAATATACGACCGCGCGGAGAAATCTCTGGTAACAGGCCACTTCCGGCAAAGTTGTCCGGGAACCAGATAGCCCGGGCGCAGAGCGGCGTGAAATTTCGTGTCGTAATGAAAAATTGGACGGACGGGCCGAAACCGTGACCGAAATAACGTCAGATGTTTACGGTTTGCTGGCGGAGACGCGTGGATGAACATAAACCGTAGCAACGAAATCGGCGACGAAACGGCTAATTCATTCGGAGAAACTTATTCTCGAAGGAATTTCTTCAGCGAAACGAATTCGCGCAACAAAAACGGTCTTGCGTACAAATAGCCCAGCTGCGTTTGTATTTCATTGAACGATTGTCGAGCTAAATACTACGAAAGCTGAAGCGGATTATCCTTGGGCAATATCGGACCTGCGACAGGAACCATAAATGTTGCGCAGTGACAAAAAGTCAATATAAACTGCGGTTGCACGAGTTCGGAAGACGATAAAATATTTGACGTACAATTAAGCTCGACACTGCTATACTTCGGCGTCGATATATTTCAAAATTATTGACAAACGTCAGAAATCTCTGTCCGACGAAACAAATTGTTCTACCGAAATTTAAAACTGCATTGCCATCTGGATAAGCTCGAGATAAATGCAAGTTTGAAATCAACGATGCAGATATTATTCGATTACAAATTATTTAATTGACCAGAACGCTCGATAGTTCGTTTCTAGCAAGAAGATAGAAAGCAATTTCTTTTGTATAAAAAAATGTCTTTATTCAATTATGTAATGACCGTTGTTACAAATGATCTTTTCCTATCTTTTACACAATTTCACACTGTTTCACACACACTTGTCCAATTACTATCTGCTTCGGATAAACTAACTGAAATTAGTTACATTTTGAAACGCCTAACTTTTTTTTTCGCGCGTTTAAAGTCGCGTCAACATCACATGTTATTAACACTAGATTTAGAGAATTCGTCAAAATGACGAGTCACTCATTTTTTAATTTACGATTATTCATATCGTAAAGATACATTTATGAGTTATTTATTCAATGTATATGTTATAGTATTGAATTTATGTGTTATTTAAATGTCACAGTAACACTTGCTAAAAATCAGAATAAATGTCTTATTGTTACTTTTATAAACTAATATAAAACGGCTGTTTTTAGTACCCCATAAAAATCCAGTGTTAATGACAATTCTATATTTGAATCAATGAAAGATTTATTAATTGAGGTTTATTGTTTAGATAAGAATTGAATTATTGCCAATTGGTGTTCTTCGTTGCTAAGAGCATTTTTTAAGTCTTTTGGAATATGGACCTCCCCTCTTGCGACCTTTTCGACGTTCATCTTCCTGTCCAAGTAGCAACAATTTCTGCCAAATCACCGCAGGTTATGTCATATCCACCGGAACCAGAACTTTCCAGAGACCGTTCGAGACCTTCTCAAGTCCCGGCCCCGCACTGGAGGGGGTCGGCGAAACTCGATGAATCCTCGCGAGTTCAATCGCGACCGTTCAAACTCTCCTTGGCCTAACTGCTTCTCCCTTATCCGTCCTCGGCGGGGGTCCTTCAGCAGGGAAAAGCGTATTTCCAGGCCGGGCTGGAGGACGCGCGCAATTTTTCAAGCGAACAGACACTTGCGGCCCGTGCGATAGCGAGGAGGCGGAATCAAGAGCGGGTATCACGGCGGGGAACAAAGGAGAACGCGGACAGCCGGAGATAAGAGGCGAGAGAGCGTTCGCCGTGAACCCGAGAAAGAAGAGAGGGCGCCGAGAGAGAGAGAGAGAGAGACCATCCAGGCTTTTTGCCGGAGCCTGTCCGCCGGGATCCACGGGAAACAGAAGCCGCGCGCGCCTCTCGCTTTGATCGGCGACGAAGATAGGGGTGTCGAGGAGATCGGAAAATATCGGAAGGTTCGACGCGTACCCGCGTGTACCCGCGCGGGCTCGCGTTGCCCTCGGCGACAACCGCGCCGCGAGATTGGCCGTGGATTACACTCGCCCGCAGCCGCCATTGTCTAGCGCACATGTGAAAACGCGAGTATCACTCGCCGCGTGTTCGAACGTATCATCTTCCCCCTATTCCTTCCCCCCCCCCTCCCCGTCCCTCTTGTCCTCTTCTCGTGCTATTCTTCCGGCGATTGATTACCGACTGGCCGGGTGGTTTAACTAGGTTCCCTTTGCCTTCAGTCCCTCTCGACGACTGTTGTGTTATTCGTACATGGTTTTTGTTCCTCTTCACCGGCTCGAGTGTCTTGTTGCCGCTGCGGGCTCGCGGCATGCTTATCGTCAGACTGTTAACCGCAAGTTCCACTTGCGCGATGTTTGCCAGGTACCTCGGTTACCTGATCCAATAGGGACACTCGTGATTTCCAGATTAGTTCGAACAATGGTGCGATGCTGGATGGAATCTTTGCTTCGTGCATGGATCGCATGAATTTGTATTTTCCACTTGCGAAACGTGCTTGGGGAACAGGGCGATGGAGCCATTCACTGTGGCATGACCAATTGCTGTGCCTTTCGTTTTTTTTTTTTTATGTAATTAACATTCAATTTATCGAATAAGACATATTAGATTTGATTATTCTATTATTTTGTTTATTTCTGAATAAGAATGTTTAATACGTTTTATTCGATACAATAAATATCCCCGAAAATAAACCAAAGGGTCCTTGGATGATCGAGGCAACTGTATGCAACAGTATAAAATTTAAAGGTAGTCTTAATTTTGACGTGCGTAATGTAGTCCTTGAATTTTCCTAGAGGAGGAGAGTACAGTAATTTCTCCCGGAAATGCCAAATTTCGGGTTGCTGTGATTTTCCCTGTGCTAGTCTTACGCCTATATAATTTATTGCTACGTCGATGCTAAGATATGTGGTAAATACTAGGTACGTGACTGTCAAATGGTGTAATGTGGCCTCCGAATTGCCTTCGAATCGTGGCGAAAAATTAGAAATGAAAAAGCTGCTGGCCGCTGCCTTATTTTACCGACTGCCTCGAGTTTCTCTAAAAACGAGCCACGAGGCTCGAAGAATCGCAACTTAATATTTTCAGATCTGTCGGTTTCAGTTCCGACCTCCAAACATTTCTGGGAAAAATTACTATATTTAACAAGGATCTGTCCAGTATTTGTACAGTATCCAACGAGCACAAGCTTTCCAAGGTACCAGAAAAATATCAAAAAGTTTTATTTTTACTCTAACCATTAAAAAATCGCCTTTCTCTATCTCGAGAAAGAACGAATAAATTTGCCGAACGACCCGATATTAGCGATTCCGTAATACTATTAATTAATGAATTCCTTGCATCTTGATTTGCTATTTCAACAATGGCAAGAAAAATCGATGTAGCAACCTTCCAATTCGAGACTGCAAAATAGCGACGAGTGCGGTTTCTCGAAAGCAACGAATGCGTTAAATCGTTACAAGAGGGCGAGGTGTTCGCCAACGATCCCACAGAAGGATCATGATACATGGCCATTTTGGAACCGCAGCCATCCGGCACACCCGTCCGCGATCATTCGATCAACGGACCGAGGGCGAAAGGGAGGAGAGAAGAAAAGAGAAGAGGGACAACGATGTCCGCGCAGATCAAAGCGCGTCGACAAACGCATTAACCGAGCTCTCGGCGGTAAAAAATCGCGACGATATCGGCCGAGCAAGCCGGGAATGATCCGCGCCGCAGCCCGGAGTGATATTAATCCCGCTCGGAGAGACAGCAAAGCTGGCGAGAGGGAGGAGACCTGGTCGCGGGGGTGCCGGTGGTTGCCGGTGGTAAGAGCCGAGCTGCGCGGCAGGCAGTGTCTTTGAAGCAGGACTCTCGGTGAGCGCAGATGGCCCGAAGAGGGAGCTCTTTGTAGCTCCTACATCTCGCTAATTAAATAAAAAAAATCCCCTTTCTTCGTTTTCTCCTCTCGCGCCGCGGGCTCGGGCTATTCTTCCGTATGTCGGCCCGCGGGCGGCCATCACCCGGCGTCTCTGACTTCGCGCGAACCGTATGGGGAAAAAAAGGGGGATTCTCGTAGCCATTGTCTCATCCAGTTTGCATTGTTCCCCGCGGAACTGTCGGCGAATCGACGTTGCCGCACTCAATGTTATTAATAGCGGCTGGATAGCGATGTTCACCCTTTCTCACCCGCGATTCCTTAAAAATGAAGTACACTTAACCCTTTGCACTCGACTGGTGACTCCGACTCACAACTTAAAATTGTTACATAACGTTCCAAATTATCGGATTTGCTTATACTTTAAAAACTGTTAAAAGCACGAGTTACGAAATTCAATTTCATATAGTCGTACAAAATGGAAATACTGTAAGTCGGGAAAACTATTTCGAATTCAGAGATGAAATGGCTTAGAGTGCAAAGTGTTGATACCACTTGTCGGCTAGGATCTGAAAGGGACCAATCGATCGATTGCTTAACACTTTGACTGCCAACGACAGTATGACGCATGCAAGCAACCCCCAAAATTTCACGATCTATTTTTACATAGATCATTTTGTACATTATGTTTACAACGCGATAACGAAACGTGAAAATTTCTATATTTTCAGACCACAGTCTTTTAAGAACGAGTGTATAATTTGGTAAATCACAGTGGTAGCTTTCAAAAGGATAACGTTAGACGATAGTGCGAGAAAGAAACCACGCGATTGTAGCAAGTATTTTATCTCATCACTTTTGTTGAATCACTTTTTCCATATCCTTACGTTTCTCAGTAGTAATAAAAGTAGAAAATTATATCAGATTACCTTAACTAAAAAACTTAATTTTCAAATTTGAGTAAGCGTTAAAGAACTTGTTATGGCAGATAACAGTAGCCCGTGTTATTGTTTTTAGTTTCATAGCTTAGTTCGTCGAAACTTCATCCGAGATAGATCTTGAAGAGTCATTTTGCGGAATATAAGAAGCAGAATGATAACAATATTTTATTTTTTTTTTAAATAAAGAGGATATTAGAGTTACGCTGGAAGAATTCTTCGAGGCTTGTAGAATCGTTTTGTGATCTTTTTTAATATCACGTCCCGGTGTTCACTATTGGTTTTCGATGAAAAAAATTTGTTCGAGTGCAACCCGTGGCGCATATTCGATTAGCAGCGGATCAGCACGCGGCGGGACACCGTTGGTAAGCGAGCCAGCCCGTGCAATTACGAATCGCACGAATTAATAAGCACTAACCTCCGTGCGCCGCGAACGATAAAAACCGCGGAACAATGGCACGCGTTTATTCCACAATGCCACTCGAAAACTACGAGCGCGATGGGGAGCCGGGCCCGGCACAATACGTCTGTAAACAATACCCGATATCTTTCTATCGATTCCGATCTGAAACCGATGATGGGACGGCGATTGTATTCGGGCGTTGATGGATAACGAAAATCAAACATTCGTGAATGGGTTCGCTAATTTTCTTGCGATTAATTCGCGGCTATATTCCGGCAACAGAATCTGCGATATGTGGCCGTTAACGCATTATTTCATTCTTTCGAGTCCAGTAATCCAAATGGAAATGGAAGCTATAAATACGGACGCAAAGCTTTTAAATGTAATTTAACTTTATCGACAGATTTGCGGATTTTTATGCAAAATAAAAATTGTATTCGTTAATTAGATGATGTAGAAACTGTGTTGACATTTATTATTTTCTTTTTTATTAATTCCAGTCAGTCAACAGTGACACAAAGATATTCTCAAATTCTATAAGTGTGTTCCCAATTTTGCATTTGATCAATTCATTTCTGTCACAAATGCGTAAATTCCGCAGTCCAATTGTTCGCCCGTTTCGAATTTATTCGAAAATTCTGTCTTCACTTTATACAAACAATAAATCAAAAATTTAATACTATTTTCGGCCGCATCGAATTAATTCGTAGGTGGATTTCAGGTCCTTTATTCGATTCTTGAGATGAATGCAGAGAGGACGGCGTCTAACCGACACGATCCACGTAACAAAGGGGTTGAAAAGTCGCGAAATTGCGGTCGAAGGGGGCGAGGACGCGATTAGGATCCTCGTAACGAGCGAAGTCGGAAGACCAGTCAAATATTTGCTGGGCCAAGACCCCTTTGATAAGTTTTTTATTGCAGAGTCCCGCGCATTTCCCTGGAAACACCCCATCGCAGCCGGTTCTTGCGGGGCTTCGCCCCCCCCCCCCCCGCCCGCGCCGCTGACAATGAACTTGCGGGCGGTGGATCGCTTTCGAGACGATCCACGTAAGGAGAGCGAGCTTGCTCTCCACGGTCGGGAATGCGAATCGACGTTGATTGCCTGCGAAAGCATCTCCGGGATTTCCCGTTTACCCGGCGACAAAGCAAACGCCGCGGAAACATCGATCGCTCGCGATCCTCCGGCTCGTGATTTCGAACGAGGGGCTGGGCGGGTGGAGGTGGGAAACGGAGGCCTAGCGGATTCCTTTGTCGCGGCGACAATGAGACTGCTAATTCGTTTCCGTGTTTTCTATTGTGGGATTAAGAGCCGTCGCGACTGTTTGGCCGTCGCATTCGCGGAGCCGGTTATTTAATCAACGGGGGTGAGAAACGGGGAAACAGTTGCTCCCCGAGCTAAGAACCGTGAAAGAAAGGGCTGAAGTGGCCTCTGAAGCCGTTCGTTGTGTACTATTTGCGTTCCGGCGATTCGGAAAGTTTACACGAGCCGGTTCCGCGCTTATTTATTTACCGAGCGCCATTATGCAAATGTATAGAGCGGTTGCGCGCGGGATTAATAGGCGCGACAATGACGGGGGCAAAGCCGCCGGCCATTGTCGCAACGATTGCGGTTGCTTCGAATGGCAGGACGACCGTGCCTCGCTTTTTCGTCGCCAAGCGGGTAAGAATTTTATGCGCCGGATATGTAAAGCACGCGCGGAAACAGAGAAATGAAAGGTGGCATGCGTTGAAAGCTCGATAAAACGGGGACGAATAATAATGTAAGAATTTTCGCGTTCTCATCGTACAGAGAAGAATTTACCTTAGCAATCGATATTAGTTGCAGCCTCGACAAAAATGTATCAATCCCCGTAGAAATATTTGAATGTAACCGTTCGAAGAAAAAGAAACTTTCCTCCCGGCTGCGTCAGCTTCCCATTACAAAAGATAACCCCAAGTTGAAACAAGTTTCGCCTGTCGAACAGGATCAGGTTGTCCATCATTCGAGATCTCTTCGCGATGTTACAACGATTTCCCCACCGAAGAGCGATGCTTCGACGCATTTCCCGATTCAAGAGGAGAAAAAAAAGCGTCGAGCACACCTTGCAAGATAAATCCGTGGCTGCGAGCACTGTCAATCCCCGAAGGAGCCGGTCGGTAGACATCAAAGCGTATCCACGGTCGGAAACAATGTCAAGCACAGAGAGACGACCGGCACCACCAGCGTCCTCGGTCCCCCCTCCCCTCCCCCTCCTCCTTCACCGTTGCGGCAAGCAAACCGGCCGAGTAAAAAACGCGCGCGGGGAACACGGTGTTCAAACATTCGCAGACATCGCGGCACTCGGATCTCCAATACGGTATCGACAGCCATTGACAGTTTAAGCCCGGGCTCTCCGGTGCGTTTGCAGATCGACGCAGCCGCCGACGACGGGATTCCCCGGTTCTATCGAAAAAGTAACGATCTGTCCAGGGCACGCGGTTCCTCCGGTACGCGACTGGTCGCGCGGAAATGGCAGTTGATGACGACGAAGGCAGCGAGAGAGAGAGAGAGAGAGAGAGAGAGAGAGAGAGAGAGTGAGAAACAGACAGAGAGAGACACAGAGAGAGAGAGAGAGAGAGAGAGAGAGCGATGGAAGAGGGGAGGGTTGGAAACGGCGATGGAGAAACCGAGGGGGGAGGAAAGGTTCATTGGAGGGCGATGAGGACCTGGAGGGCGAGGACCCAGCCGGGCGGTCTCGAGTGTCTTGTCAATATGTATAGTGTCATCGATGTCTCTCCACTGGACGACGATCCTTCCTATGCACCGTGTAACGGAGACGACGATGTGTGCGTCGACGGTGCATACAGGCGATGTATCTGCAACCACTTCAATTACTCTAAGTAATGATTTTAGCGAGAAATTTTTCTAGCCCTGCCAGAGGCCGTAATTAGGATACGCTTACGAAGGTCGTGTTTTATGGGTTTCTGTTACTTGAGTCCAGTCCTTCGCAGCGGCATTAGATATTTGACTAATTTTCCAATTTTACAAACTTTAATGATTCTTTCATTTACTCGAACACTCGAATAAATTACATTATTGCCGCGAATTTTGTGATAGAGTCTTCATAAAATCTAAATAAATTCGATCTTCTCGCTATTAGCAGGTAAGAAGACTTCGAAAATTATTGTTGACAAGAGGATACCACCCCCGACAGATTGTTAAAGTCAGTACCTTGTATACTGTTGCAAATGTAACACTTGGAGTTAATAATAAACACTGCAAATGTAACACACAAAAATTACTAAATATCTGATTTTGCTAAAATTATGACTTCCAAACTGATTGAATGCAGTTCCACGTACATACAATGCAGCCTATGGAGACAACGACGGGGGTGGAAATGATCCGCCTGGTGGCAAGGACGCCCATTTTGGTCACAGCCACTTGGTACAGGGCCAACTACACGCGATTCCTATTTTTTTTCCTGACGTCACCGCGCGAAGTAGCTCTCCTTTCGCGAGGAATCATCATTTGTTTCTGCCTTCCGGTGACGCGTCTGTTAAATAGAGAGGCGGGCTGATCGTAAGGGAGAATGGAAGTCGGGTAGTGTGAGCTTTCCAGGCGCCGGTGTGTTAGGGTCGTTGCAAGGACGAGGCTCGTTGTACGCCAGACACAGAGAGTAGTTGAGGCGTGTAATCTCGAAGTCGATGGAGTCGAATGGCAGGGCTTATGCCGAGTGTACACGCGAGAGTCGTTATCGATAGCGAGAGGCGAGTGGTAGTGGTCGGGACAGGGTGCTGTCGTGCTATCGAACCGGAAGGATCCGAGACTTCGACCAGGTGTCCACTTCGGAGAGGTTGCGGGAGCCTGCTGGACAAGCGAATACGCAGCTTCAATTTCCGAATTACTCGTAAGTGGATTTTAGAACGGTATTTAAAGTATTTCCAGTTTATAGTCGTTTGCAAATTGGAATTTTTCGGTTTTAACCCTTTGCACTCGAAGCTGTTTTAACTGAAAATATAAAATCATTTTTTTAGCTTATAATATTTCTACTTTATACGACAAAATGCATTATGCATATGAGATTGACTCTTTGGGCTCGCACAACAGTTACACTCATAACAATTTTTTAAATCTAAGCTTTGTTAATATCAAAATTATCTTGAAAGGTGATATAACAAATTTTAGTGGTGCCTCAGAGTCACCACTCGAGTGCAAAGGGTTAAGTTAGATTCGCAGACATCTTAAAGGAAACACAATTTCTTTCTATAATTATATTTATTTATTTCCGTAGGCAATTCTAATTATTGCACTACTCTTGCTTATGTATTATGCAATTTTATCTTATTTTCTTTTCTATGTATATTGTTTCTATAAACAGCAATGTGCATAAATCTAATAACTCTATAAGGTGTACTTAGTTTATGTAAAAAAGAAAAAACACGGTGATAGTGATTTTTAACTTAGGCTCTGTGTCCACTTGAAAGTCATTCTCGAGAGTGAAGAAGACAAACGAAGAAATGCTGAGACAATTACTTTTCGTTCCTTCGGATCGAAAACAGTTTATATTTGGTTTTCGTCGATTCCTATCGAGTGATCGATTTGTACATAGTTTGAGGTCTGATCGCGTGTAATTGGATTTTCGGTCGTCGGGACACCTTTACGACCTAGGCTACGTGTTCGGTTTCGGAAGCAACGCGAGAAGTTAGTTGGAGTTCAAAGTTTTCGAACTCATGCTACATCTCCACACGACCGTGCACAGAGCCGGATCGATTTACAAAATTCGGAAGCTGTTCGGTTCGCACTTCGCCACGCAGAAAACACTTGCTTACCGCATACGGTACAGCCTCGTACGCGTTCGGTAGGTATTCTATTACTCGATAGTGTGTAGTTTTACGACTGACGGGGCAGCCGGCGTTCGGATTTTATTATTCAAAGGCTCCCTCCTTCCTCGTCGAATTATGTAGCCTCTAATACATTCGAATGGAATTTCACGACGTAACAGCCGACCATATTCGAAGATGTAATTCGAATGCTGTCTACGCCGTGTTCGACCAATCAGAGATCCTCGTAACCGTGCTCTATGCCTCGAATGGCGTCATATTCGGGCTGTATAGCTCTCAAAGTGGCGCATCCAAGTTTTACGATTACGATGGCGATCGCATGCGTATTTTATAACCCCGGGAGATTTCGCATTCGATTTTCATGACTCGCCAGGAACTGCACGCGCGCACTCCTCCCGGAATTACTTCGGACCTAATAGCTTTCCAATAATCAAAATCCCGAAAATATTACGTCATTGGTTACAGTATTCTCGTAGTCACGGATCGCGTTGCAATTAGCGGACGTCTGAGCGAATGTCGGTCGCTGTGACTCGTGAAACTTGAATGAGACATTTTTGCTTGTTCGACGCGTTGACTACACAGCGTTAATTTTTATTTCAAATCTCATTTCCTTGTGATAAATTACCTCGATTTTATGAAATTTTACGAAATAATGCAGGAACATCGTATTTCGTAATCGATTCAGAACATTATCGATTACTTATATTTCCGTTTATTTTACTACATGAAATAATGCAGATTTTATTAGATTAATGATATTCAGATTAATTTTATGATCGATACAGAACGTCATTGAATACTTATATCTGCGTTTATTTTATCATATTTTGAAATATGCGTATAATATTTAGACAATTCTAGTTACGCTTTCATCAGATTACTGATTTATCGCTGTTAATACTGTCGGATGAAACAGATGCTTTTTTCCCTACGATGGAGCGTGTAGAAGGTCACGTATAGAACATTAAACGGAATCACAACGGGATATTAATTCAGCAAATTATTGGTAGTCACGGTGCGAATTGTATCGAGCCCGCGCGACGATACCGAATTTATGGAAGCAATTTTCGTGGAACGAGAAATTAATAGGAAAAAGCCCCGTACACGATCGTAAACAACGGCCACAAATTTCACCACGGTTATTTAAACGGGTCCGATTAAAATGTTGCTGTTATCGGTAATTATAACGATCAGCACGTGCGACTAATTAACGCGCCATTAGCCGTCAGCCGCCATTTTATGGGGTTCACCGTTCCTACCGGCGCAACACCGGCCGTGTATCAATTACCGATCTACCCGATTTCTACTCACAGCATTAAGGAAAATGTCAATCCACTGTTGCTCGATTCAGCCAATTATTCTACTCGAGCATTCATTATAGCAGTATTAAGCAATATCAATTAATTAACTGGAAAGTATTATTGGAATTTCATTTGACCAGTGGACAGACGAGGAATTGATTATATATATAATACATTGCGGATTTTACGTATTTATAATAAATATTTGTAGATCGAATACAAAACACTAAAAATATTTTAAAAAATACGATTGTATTATTTTCAACTCTTTAAAATGATTAATGAAACAAATAAATGTCTACGCAGCATCCGTATGTTGCGATTAATGCAGACGAGTTTCATTTTACATGAAAATCCGCAGTTCGTATGTATATCAAACCGTTTCGCATTCCATACTTTCGTGAACGAGTTTGTGGTAATCTAAAAAGCAGAATAATAAGAATGATTGGAATAGAGGTCACCGGGGCAAGTTAGGGTAGCCGAAAATATGTCGCAGCTAAAGAAAGATGTCCATTCAGCGAATTACGAATTCAGAATTATTGAACGTCCTCGTTGAAGTCGAATTTCGTTTCTCGCGAAGGTTTAAAATAAAGTACCGGTCTCCGCGTCAATAACTAATTAGACATGTAAATATGCGAGCAGATCGGTCGTTACATTGGGGCCAGCTATCCGAGAAATTTACGTGTTCCTTGGACTCTGGACCAGTGTGCGCCGGAACGAAAATACAGGGTGTCGCGTAAGTAACTAATGGTACAACCGGACAGGCGGTGATTTTTCGTCAAAAAATAAGTCGAAAATGTGGGATAAATTGTTGTCATTCGAGGCTCGGTTTTCGAGAAAAGCGCAGGTCGAAAAAATAATACTGTTGAATAATTCGATTAATATCGAATACTAATTCTAGTTCTAATTCTACTTCTCCTCACACCATTAGCGACGCGAAATGAACTTGAAGCATATTCCATCTCTCGAAAACGAAGCCTTAAGCGAAAAAATGTTATTGTTTTTGTTCGACTTACTTTTTGACGTAGAGTCATCGCCTATCTGATCGTAGCACCAATTTACACGACACCCTGTATATTCTGCCCTGCGCGGCATTCGCGGATCGGCTATGCATATTCAGCGCGGTCATTATAATCCGATATAATCACGAATATTTTACGAGACAAGGGGGCGAAGGGGTGGAGACAGGAGTCTGACAAAAGGGGCGAGGAACAAGACGCGGGAGACGCGTACGGCGCGCGCCACTCCGAACATTGTTTGGATCTCACCCATTTCACTTTCGATTAATTAAGTGCTCGACCCTTTTCGGGGGCCACGAACGGCCTCCGGGCGCACTTCGTGCACGCTTGACTTCTGAAAAGTGGTTTTTGTCAGCGAGAAGCTGCGTTAGGTAAATTGAGCGCGCTTCGTTCCCCGGCCCCTTCTTTTCACGCCTCGCAGCACCGTCGATCTTGCTTTTTTTTAATACAAGGACTATGAATCAGGCCCTGGATCAATCCAGCTGCCTCGCTTCTTGGAACACTGATATCAAATTTAAACAGATTTTCTGACGTTCAGTGGGAATTGGCCGAGTACTCGATTTTATTCCGACATTTTTGGTCAAAAAATATTTTACTTATTCGATAGAATGTCGAAGAACACGCTTGTATTCTTCGCAACGATTCTATCGCTTGAAAAAAAACATCCTTAAAGTTGCTCGTTCGACTCTTTCGAATTTTCCGATAGAAACAAAGCTTCGTTTTCATTAGTATTTTCGAACAGCTGACTTCTCAATTTATAGCGTGACGAATTTTCCACTGTTTAAATGAAGATAGGAGAAGATCCTCGTATTTTTTAATAGCCGTTCCCTGCAGTTGCTGCCGTTCGGAAAATCGTTAATGATGCCGACGATGCCGACGATCAGATTTCCAGGACTCTTTCTCGGTTTCAATTTTCACAAAGCACCTAAAATAAAACATTCCAAAAATCTTGCGGAGTAACGAAAATGTTTCTATTATCAATCTCTATGCGATGGGAATTGTTTTCTGTAGACAAGATAAATAGTCGCTCGTCGACTAAACTAACTCGCGAAAACGTTCTAAACGATTCTAGTGGATACGTTGTTCTTCCCTGATTGTTCCAACTTTTTCTTTGTTCGCCGGAGCGGAGAACCACGTGTCGATTAGGCCAAGTTTCACGTTATCGACTCGCTAGAATCGCGAAACTCAGCCGAGCGAACTCGGAAACCAATAATTAGGAGCATGACGGTAATTAAGAATTATTGCCTATCGATCAGTCCGCTGTTCCCGGAACCTCGTGTGTCGTTCTTCGAAACGGGAAACCGTACGCCTCTCTTGTCCTTCCCCTTCCGGCTCGACGCTTTGTCTGGTAATTTTAACTAGCTCGATGGACCGGCGATCGAACGCGCTCAGGCGTCTTATATTCTTAGAAGAGTCTCGACATTCCAGGCGATACAATCGAAGATGTTAAATGGGCAGGAAGTCGACAGCTTGTTTACAGTAAATTTTTCTCGACGATACCTTCGCTTAAAATTGGATCGTTGGCATCGAGTTCGATCGTTTTCTATCGAGCTTCAAGTGTGTCTGAATTATTTAACCACCGCATAGTACCTATGCTTATATTGGGTTAGCAACTAAGTAATTGCCGATTTGTTTAATGAAATAAAAATTTTTTTTTACTTGGAATGAAGTTTAATCTGTAATGTATTTTCCATTTTGTTCGATGACCTTTTGCCATCTCTCTGACAACTTGAAAATTCCACGCTCGTAGAAAGTCTGATCCTTTTCGGCCGAAAACTGAGTTAAGCGAGATTTTTTGTCCTGGGATCGAAATAAGTGGTAATCCGATGGCGCGAGATCAGGGCTATATGGTGGGAGTAACATCAATTCCCAACCAATATCCATCAATTTTTGCCGAGTGGACAAAGACGTGCGCAGCTTAGCATTGTCCTGGTGGAAAATGATACCTTTACGATTGACCAATTCTGGTCGCTTTTCCTTGACCGCTGCATTCAATTTGTCCAGTTGCTAACATTCACGGATAATAAAAAATAACATAATAATAATAATAATAATAATAATAATAATAATTTTATAATATAACATTTACGGATATTATAAAAATGGGAGTGAGTTGCCAACCCAATAGATCCTGGCGTATAATACTCGAGCATTGTTAAAATTGTCAGAACTGATTAGAAGAAGCAAGAGTTTACTAATTGACCTAATAAATTGTTTCGAATAAACTGTTCCTAAGAAATTATTCCTAAAAACACTGAAAAAAATTAACCCTTCGCACTCGAATGGCGACTTCAAGGCTGTACAAATTAAGGATAAAAATCGCTGTATCACTTTCAAATGAATTTCTACATCACTAAAGTGTGTATCTAATAAATTGTTAAACACGAAAAGATCATATAAAATGGAAGTGCCCTAAGTTGGAAGAAACGTATTCGTGTTAGAAGCTTTGAATGCGGAAGGTTGAAACTGTACTGAATAGACTTCGGATTTTATGTATTTATGGCAAAAATGCTTATGTGAAACGTAAAATGATGGAATGACTAATAACAGCTAAGAATGTTGTCTTATTAATGCCAACTGATTAAAATCATATGAAAAAGGAAAAATGTTGCACTTGGCTCCTGCGCCTTACAATGTAAATAGACAATTTATATTTTGCAGAAAGATCTAGTAATGAATAATAGCAACGGCATTCCTTCTATCAGGCATAAATGGATCTGCACGCGAATGCATAAGTTGCCTAGTCTCGGAGCTTAAGCTGGCTAAGGTTGAACCAAAGCGTAATTCCCGAGGGTGGAAGCCGAGGGCAGCGGATAAAGCAGGTATTTCCAATAGAGAGCTTCTTTAAATCCTCCAGAGGGAGCGTTTCAAGAATCACTCGTTGTCGCTTTACGACAGAATTGACCCGCACCCTGAATGGAGTTCTGACATCGGTGGTTTTCACTCGCGAAAGTGACCGTGCCGAGTTCCGTGTCCCATTGTCGGAACACTCGTCTCTCACCGCACACACGTGTGCACGTTCGTGCATGCACGCGCACGCGCAACTGTATCGACGGATTTAAAGGATATGCGGCAGCACGCGATCCTACCTCGACAAATTTTCCGCGAAGAATTCCGTTCGAGCGGGAGCTGTTCCGCGACGACCTCGCGGAAACTTTCCGGTTTTCCACGAGCTGTGCCGTGCCTTCTTCTTTGTTGACAGCGTTGTTGCTCCTCTAATGTGCTCGCCGCTTAACGGGCCTTAGAAAACGTCGCAGATGCTCAGCTGTTCCCAGCTGCGCCCGGTTGCTGTCTCTGCAAATTTGCCAACGAAAATGTTTATACCGTTTATACCGTCTCTTTGACTTTATACTGAATTTATACATTTTTATTATACTTAGTTTACACTTAGTATAAAATGTTTATACTGTCTCTTTTTTTGTATAGCATCGAGAGTGACACGTAGCAGCAGTTAAAATTGAATTTAAAAAATTGGAGACCTAATTGATAGTATTTTGAAAAATATTCGAATACTGTATCATTGCAGAAATAATATATTATATTATTATATTATATTATGTATTATATTATATATTATATTATATTATATAAACATATATTATATTATATATTATATTATATATTATATAAACATATATTAAAAAATTGTGGCAAAATGCATGAGGCACCATTACAACATTGTTTGTTATTTTGAACGATGAAGCTGACGATGGGGCTCTTCGGACGAATATTAGGAGATGATTCAACGCTTGTTTAAACTTGTTTCAAATTTATTTATCCTACATCATGCAACAACATGCATATACAGGGTGTCCCAGAATCAATGGTACAATCGAGAAGGGGACGATTTTATATGAAAAAATAAATCGAAAATGAAGAACAAAATGAACATATATATTAATATTTTTTAACGTACAATAACGAATTCTATGATTAAATTTGCCTTTATTAATAACACGATTCTCTAAATCAAGTGCATAATGTTCTATGCAACTCGTTAAATGAACAATGGAAGAAATAAATCTCTGAGCAGCACGATATTAATTTCGCACAAAGATCTTATTTATGAATAATCACGACGGCAGTCGTTGGATTCTCGCCACGGATACATTTCCGGCGCAAGAAGCGCCGATGATTAAATTACGATCCAATCGAGTTGGTATAAATCTCGAAAGAAAATTACGAAACTTCTGCGGCGTAAAAATTGTCTAATCTATTTTCCCCGGCGAAGAATGTGCTCGCGCGGCGGCCAGGTCATTCAAAACGCTAATAGAATTCCGGGCTCGACCCTCGCGTTGCGGCCGGAAGGTGCCCGCAGCGTCCGCGGCCGGAACGATCCAATCCGGAAGTTTTTTAATCCGCGGGATCGCGAAATCCCGAGTCCGCTGTCTCTCCCCTTCGTCTTGAGCACCACTGAAGGTCGGACGTTTCAGAACGCGCATTCACGACAGAAATAAATACAGAGTGAAAAGGGCTCGGGTTCTTTTCACGGAAGAATATAATTGCCAGAAAAATAAACGATCGCAAAGTCTGTTTGTTCGCGCCTCTCCCGCGCTCGTCCCCCGTGAGCCCTCTCGCCCCTCTCGGTCACCCTCTCGGTCACCCTCTCGGCCACCCTCTCGGCCCCCCTCGGTCCTCGTTCCACGCGCGCGCGCGCTCGCGCTTTCTCTGTGTAACCCGCCACCCGTCGCGGCCCCCTCCCTTTTTCTCCGACTTCTCCCTTCTTTTTTATCCGTGCACACTTTCGCTCGGTGTCTTCCGCTCTCCGGACCTCCGTCGGCCACCCTCCGACCCTCCCTTGCTCCTCGGCTAGCATCCCCGTACCTCGCCGTCGACGAACCAACCCCCGTTTCCCAGCACTCTTCAACCGGCGTCCCTCTATTGCGACTTCGTGGAGAAGCTCACTCGACTCGCGGGTCAACGAATTCGCAATTACGATCTTTCACGTCGACGTGACTACCTACTCTCTCGTCGACTTTGGAATCCCGGACGATATTCCTGGCTGGCTGTGCAGGCCGCCCTCTGCGCGCTTCCCTTCTTCATCTTCTTTCTCTTCTTCTTCTTCTTCCTCTTTCTCGGCGTCGTCTACTTCTTCGTCTTTTACTTCTTCGACCCTTTCCTACGGCGTCGCCTTTTTTCCTCGATTTTCTCGCGTTCATCGCCGTGCGGCGCACCCCCCGACCACCGTCGTCCGGACCACCCTCCGTCCACGGTCTTGTTGGTTTTTCCCGTCTTTCCTTCGACTGTTGACTCGTCCCGAGAGCTTTCTTCCACGAGTCCCATCCCCGCGCCTCGACCCTCTTTTCGCACGGCCGCGGTTTCCCTTATCCTTCGATTCCATCGTACATCCGATTTATTCGCTTCTTGCCTTTTCACCTGCGCGAGCTCGCGCCGTTCGTTCGAGTGGCGCGGCAAAAAAATCAATTTTTTGAATCGTCGGGACAGCCTTGTTGCTTCACAGGTCCGTGGGCTTTTCGGATTTTCTCGATTGATTTCTTTCGAGCTGCTGGCGGCGAGAGGAATTGCCGTGTAGCCATGGGATCCCGATACTGTGTTGTTCGATACGATCGGTTTCGTATCTTTTGATCGAAAGTCGTTGAAATTATGCTAACTGCTTTGCTGCGAATGGTTAAGTGTCGTTTGGCTGGACCATTTTCACAATTGATGGTGTTCAGAACGATTCCCAGCTTTGTTCATCAATTTTTCCAAACGTATTTTCGAAGATACTTCGTGTAGACTTGTATTGGTTGTTCTGTTGTTTCAATGGCCTGACAGCCATTTATTTGATTTAATCTGCCGAAAATTGACTAATTAGGCGACATTTTAAATACACCGCGGCAGAATGACCCGATAATCGCAAGCCGATCGTTAAATAAATTTCTGAATTCTAACATACGTTATAATGGAAATAGGAAAAATTCTGAAATAAGTGCTCTATTGTTATTTATATCAAGCGACACAAATTGCTCAGTTTTAGAGCTGGATAGGATTGATGTGCACAATGACCGAATTTGTCTCAATGTGTTTAAATTAAAAATATCATTGCAATTGCAGCTTTTAAATTTCGATTGAGGATTTACATGAAAAGTTGGACAGTATCAAATTGCGCCTGTAGGATTTATAATAGAGCTGTACTTTAGAATACAATCGGTGGACAATGAGATTTATTAACAATGACCGATTATATATATATCCCAAAGTGTCGAAATTCGTAATTACACTGAGAGCTGAGCTCCCATATTAATTGTCGATTCAAACTTCGGATCAAAGTGGCAATTTAATGCATTCATTGGCAGCCACGAGATATCTCGTGGTGAACGCCTACCGCGACGCGTCTGTTAAAGGTTCATTACTAACCAGAAAGATAGGATTCGTTTATTATTTTTCGCTTATTGTCGTTTATCACTGATTGCCATTTTTTACTTATTATTATTTTTCACTTATTGTTATTTTTTACTTATTATCATTTTCTACTTATTGTTATTTTTCACTTATTATTATCTTCAACTTATTATGATTTTTCACTTATTATTATTTACCCATTTAAAAGAAAGAAATATGGAACAGATTTCTGCAAGATAGGCTTGTCAGTGAATGTGTTAAGCACCTTGTCCAACCGGAAGTCTATCAACGGAATTCTCGATAATTATGAAGATTTTTCTCGTCGATTCTCGGAGAGGATACTCGGTTTCCCGTGGCTAAAGGGGGAAAAAACCGATTCCGAAGAAAACAGCTAAATTCCTGGTTCCGAAGCTGACTCGTCGACTGATTGGTAGGAAGACGGTTTCAGAGGTTGCCGGAGCTGGCGCGCGTCAAGTGCCTCGGCCGAGCCTAAGGCGATTATGGCACCGCCTCCGGATCTCGAAAATCTCATTACTGTCTCGACGGCCGTGTTCTCGGGTAGACCGGACGCTGTTGGTCTGCGAGGTGGAAGTCGAAGAAACGAGGAGGGAAGCGAGAAAGATCAACGAGAAGGGAAGACGTCGGGAGGAAGGTGTTAGGCGACGCGAAGTCGCGGAGAAGTGTCAGGGAATTCGAAATCCTGCGAGGTGTCACCGTGTCTCGAAAGACAGTGAAGATGGTGCTGTATAAACGGGGAAAAATACCCGTCGTCTGGAAGATCGTAGATCCTCGCCGCGAGGAGATTTTTACTCCGAGGAAATTAGTTCGGAATTCTTGTAGAAACTCGATTGTGTCGTGTCGGTGATAAGAAAATGATAAAGAGATAGAACAGAAAGGAGATACAGCGAAGCCTTGATCGTCCGAATTGATCGGGTGCATAAAATTGAATTTTAGGTGTGATAATTTACAGAAAATCATCCCGATACATCGTAATCGAATAATACAAGTGCTCGGAAAATGAAACATTTATTTCGTTGTAACATTGCTAAACTATAGGCTCTTATCAGAATTGGGCGTTGTTTAAATCAAAAATTACTTAAATAACAATTCGAATAAAAAATACTTCATTTTTATTTGTTATTCGAACGTTCGGATAAAAAACAGCATTTTCATGCGATGTGTATCGAATAAATAATTTCACTCGACGAGAATTGATCCGACGGAAAGAGATACATTTTTTATTCGAAGCATTTATTCGTAGCGTCGAATAAAAAATTTTCACCTTTTATATGTATCTTTATTTGAAGGCTTCGAATAAATCTCCGAATAACGAATAACATTTTTTTCATCTCTCATTCGTTATACGAAATTTTTATTCAGATAAACATTTTGCCCGACTCTTGTTTTTACTGATTCTCAAAACGAAGAGATTTGATAATAATGCATTATCGCGATTTTAATCATTTCCAAGAGTTCGCCAAGAATTATTGAGTCGCGCTACTTGGCGGACCAATCTTGCATCTATTGCCTGACCATACACCGACGTATACTACTCGCAGGACAGAGCAACGCCAGCCTGCGCGTGGGATTATATACGGTCTAACACTACTTCCCCGATTATGTACGATCTAGTACTAGTTGCCTGATCGCACACGGTCTCGTACCACTTGTCCGACAGCGTACGCTCACGTACCACTTGTCGGGTCACATATGATCCCATATTACTAGGCTGCGTAGATAGCGCCTTGTACTACTCGCGCGGACATGCACCGCCCTACACCATGTGACGCCTATAAATACTTTAACACTGTTTCAACGGGATACACGTGCACCTGATCTTCGAACCGTGCGTGCTTAGTCGCACTCCTGATCATTCTGCCTTCCATAACCGGAAAAAACCTACAATAGCATAAATCAGAAAAACCATTTGAGATTTAGAGTTGGAATGGATTCGAGTGCAAAAGCGTTAACATTCTAATTTATCGAATATCGAAAACCAAATAAAAGAATTATTCGATAAATAGAAATTGAATTATGCCCGAAAACAAAGCAAAGACATCAATCGGTCACCGCACAGTAACTGGATCCACCACCTTAAATCCAGTTCAGACACTCGTCGACTAAAAGTGTTTCTTCACTTGTCCGAGTTTTTATCGTTTCATTTCACTCGTCTGATTTCACACTGACTCGTTACACTTGCCAGATCGTACAGAAAGTTTTCCTGCAGCTTAATGACTTAAACAAGAGCACCACACTGCTCGTCTGACCACATCCCGACATGCACTACTCGTTTCATTGTACACCGGTGTTACACTTCCCTCTCCACTGGCAGACACATTAAACGCGTCTGGAGAAGTTGCAGCAGGGTTTCTCTCGGGCGAACTTAGAATTTCTCACGCATCTCGATAACTGTGTACGAGCGTTCAAAGCCGGCTGTTTATAAATCCGCGCGAGCACGTCGCCGTCGGTAGCGGCGAATTAATTGAAACATAGTTGCGACTCGTGTCGCGTCTCGCGACTCGCCGGCATCGATTTCTCGAAATAACGACCGCGTTTGGTTATTCAAGCCTGTCTGTCTATGTGCATCCGGTTCCATAAAAAACGCAGTCCTGAAATCGCGGATGCATGCCTCATCAAAGGTGGAGGAGCGTGGGCGGTGGAGAGAGAGATACACAGAGAGAGAGAGAGAGAGAGAGAGAGAGCAAAATATCCCGCATTGATGTTTCTGCTTTCTCCGCGAATCTGCCGGGACCGGCGTACTTTCATTTATATTTAAGTCACGTTCTGCGTGCTTTCGCGTGCGCGTTTTCTCTCATACACACACATACACGCACGCGCGCGCGCGCGCGCACAGACACCGACGGAGACGCGCATGCAACCCACCTACGTGTCCAATAATCCGTCCGCGAAATATATGAAACGCAACCGCTTACATTTATCGATCATCCGGCCGCGGTTTCCTTCGGCCGCGGGAATTTTCGGCCGAGCTGCCTTTCGACAATGCTCCATTATCTTCCCGTTTCGGCCCGTTCCCGCTCGACTCGCCTCAGAAAAATTATTTACGGCAAGAGAAACGGCTCGATTGTTCCCATTCCTCAAAAGGAACAGCTATTAATCGTCCGCCCTCGCCCCTTCTCGCACCCTCCGCGACGCCTCGAGCACATATTAATCGTTGATAATTAATGGCCCGGCGCGCTTAACTTCCACGCCACGACCAACTTTTTCCGCACGCCGCTAAACATCCACGCAGATCGCGAAACAACGAGCTCGCAACCGCGCACCTGCTCCGACGCGAAAACCGGCGAAACTGTCGCGATATTTTAGACGAACTTGCAGATTTGTTTAACGACGAATCACGGGACGCCTCTGTCGCGAAACTTCGTGCTCGCTTTTACACGTGTTCCGGTAATATCTGCGAATGTTTTCACGATGGAAACACCGAATTTGAGATTACTTTGTGCGAATCGAGTACAGACGTAAAAAGTAGTTAGAAAATTGACAGTTTCAACGTTAAGATTTCTTGCTTATCGAACAATTTAATCGTCGCAGAGCCAGCTATGCTCATGCTCTTTTTCATTTCTCAAGGTTTAAATTTGTGAAACTGATGACTGTAAAATTCTTTTCTAATGCATATTTGTAAAGTAAATTTTTAGAAAATTGTGTATTTCGGTAGTTGCTGTGTATATCTCAATTTATTAAGAATTAAAGTACATATACATTGGCACTACTAAAGTACGCTATCTTTTAAAAGTTTATTTTACAAAGAAAAGAATTCTTAGAAAAAAGTTCTTCAGTCATCGATTTCACAAACTACACATTGTTATCTTCTAAAGTACATTGCATACGAACTGGTCGCACGTGTCGTATTTATTAGAATATTCAGTTTCTTTTCTGTGGTGCATAGAATAGTAAAATACTATAGAACAGTAAAATGGACATACCATTCTTGACCAATTAATATCGTTAGCGGAAGAATGAAGCTTCCAATTAGCTACTGCTTCTTACAATTGACACAGACAATTTTTGCTTTGCACAAAGGGCCGCTCTCCATACACGAAACATCTTCCTAGTTTTCTTGCTGCATATTCTTGCTTCCTCGTTTATTGAGCGTTCAAGTGAGCTCCGAGATAAAAAGACACTCTACAAACTTGTACCCATAACGCGGACATAATTCAATTTTTCCAACGATACTGAGACTAATGAAAGGAAAACGTTCATGATTTACGAGCTGTCCCGAGATGCCCGAGGAATATTAAAAATTACAGCATCGTTCAAAATCACTGGCGACGAAACCGTACGACGAAACTTTAATTCTCTGGTCAGAAACGACCCGCCGACGGCTCTGCGAGTGTCTCTCATCGATCAGGTGCATCGAAGCTGCTTATCAAATTTTCAATCAGTCGGCCGGATGCATCCGTAAAAATATCGAAGAGGAAGCGTTCCAAATTTAAACTGCCGGTAAGTTCGCAAATTTCGCGAATTTAAAAAAGGTGTCGCGTTCTCGCGCAACCCGTTAGCGGTATGAGAAAAATTGGGGACGTTCCCCGGAATACCTTTCCTAAAATTGGCCGTTCGGAACTGGAATATCTTCCTGAATCCGCGCGATGACAGAGCCATGCGTCGAGCGAGATGCACTCGCGATCGAGAAAGCACCAGGCGCTCCCATCAGGCCCCATCAAACGTAGCGCGAGATGTTTTCCGTTTTCGTTTCGACGTATGACGAACGCATTCTCGTCGGTCTCTGCTCGCGAGCAGCTACCGGAATATTTAGAGAGCATTCGTCATTAACATTCGCGGAGAGGAGAGAATTTGTGAATGCGGTAATTCACTGTATGGCCAGACAATACACAATAGTGGCAACGTGTAAAAACTGTTCCATTCACGTCGCCAGACAAACGGGCCCCCGGCAGCACTTCGACTGTTTAATTCACGGCGATGTTGAAACCCATGCGAACGATAACGCGGTAATGGCGGCACGCTTCGGAACTCTCGTAATGATTCGAGCGATCCGCCACGTTTCAATCTGGCAAGCTGTTGTCCGCGAGTCTCGGAACGCTCTTCGTCTTCCATATTTTTTCGTTAACGTACCATTACCTTGTTTGTCGGCGAAGAGTAGGGGAGAACTGCCGCGATTGGGATAAGGATAACAGAAAAACTAAACGTGCTGTGTTGCGCACGGCACAAAATTAAAGCGCCGGAATTCGTGAGGAGACGACACGCGATTTATTTGATTCGGACTCCACAGTCCTTTGGTTTACAAACTTTGGAGCACGGCTCCGTTGGACGTATGAAGTGTAGCACGGCTACGAAAGAAGTATAAATTGAAGCACGGCTTCGTATAGGCGCAAGGGGCGCTAAATTAAACTTGTCTGTAAGCGATAACGATACTTGGAGAGAAATCTCCGTTATCACATTTGCGGCAGTATATATAGACACCTGGCCGATGCTCAAGGTGACGCATCGTCAGGTGTCGAAGGCCGGTCATTGCCTCCTAAGGCAAAAACACTGCATGTATACATTAGGCCGAGGCGAGCGTTTGACGGTCGGGCCAACGCACGTCGATCGTGTTATTGTCTTGCCGCCTCGCCGTTTATTCGACAAAAACGGCGAGACGGCGTACATCGAAAGTCGAGCGTGCGTTGACCCGCGGTCCGCGATTCGGCCGGAACATGCTGTCTAAATCTTTTACTGGAAGAATGCATAATGTCAATGAATTTTATCTACGTTTACTTGTTCTATTTTTAATTGTTTTGAAAAATGCATATATTCATTGGTATTTAGTCTTATAAGTTCTGTTTTTTTATTGATTATAAATACATATAAGATTATATGGTGATCTTAAATTACATAAATCTTTCTTTGCATCTTTGGTCAATATCACATTTTAGTATTTTATGACAAGAAATATAATCCTTTCAATAAAAAGGAACTGAAAAAGATTATCTTAACAAATATTCTATAAACTAACGGCATAATCAGTTGTGTTGTGCATAAATATAATTATGTATGATAATATAAGTATAATTTTAATATAAAAACAATCATAATTTTCGAATCAATGGTAATGTTCCATTCAATACGTGCCTCATTCATGGTAGTTCTCCCCTATTTCTAGTTTCGACTGACTGCGCGCGGAATATTTCGAGGGTCGGTAACGGTTGAATATGACGGCGATAAAAGGAAAAGAGACTAAATAAAGGGGAACAGTGCGATTCGTGTGACTCGGCGAAAGGGGGATGGTAATGGGGGTGCATCGATCATTTGCGAAAATATCGTAAATAGAGCCGGCAAAGGCCGCCGAGTGCAGCGAATGCGAGAACCGGCGGAAAAAGGGGAAACGTTAGAGAGCCGAGTTATTTTTACGCCCGCGCCTCCGCTGTCGTAACTCAGAGTTTGTGTGTCGAAGGATACGCGATCGCGCGATATACTGGCATGGCCGTCGTTTCGTCTGCTTTCGCGCCGGATGCTTTCGTTACACGCGTCCGCAGTCTTGTAAAAGTCCATTAAAAGCAACGTTGACATCCCGGATTTAAAAATACGCTTTGCGCGCGCGGGAATATTTCCGACCCGGTCATTTCCCCCATTATCTGTAACGAGAACGTCTATCGGCGGTGCCCGTTGTGTCAACAGGGTCGCTGTATGTATTACGAAACCGTTGCCACGTCGTGTCAAACCATGAATATGATGATGTCGGTTGTTTTCAACTTTCCGCTGTAGCGCGAAGTTTGTTGGATTTGTTGTTTCCTGGCCCGGTCGCTGAATACGAAATATCTTGCTGCGAACGATGCGCCGCAGATCATATAAATCAGTAGTAATTACAATGCGTTTCATTACATTGCACTTTCAGTTTCGTGATTTTATCCTGTAGCTTGCAATTATAAGCCGGAAAGTTAATCCGGCAGTATTCATTTGTATCCACGTGGACGAATGATCGAACAAGTAGTATAGAACAGCGTCTGGCCAGACACGTGGTAGACGGCAGCCTATGATCGAATGAGAAGCAATAATAATTAATATTTATTTATTCGTGTATAGGGATGCAGAATTGTTTTTGTTACAGAAGAAGTAATAAAAAGAAAGAGATTTGACGAATCGAAATAAATTGATATATTTATATGTATTTATATATTTATACATTTATGTATTTATATATTTATATATTCGCGTATAGGGATAAAGAATTGTTTTTGTTACAGAAGAAGTAATAAAAAGAAAGAGATTTGACGAATCGAAATAAATCGATATATTTTTATGTATTTATATATTTATATATTTATGTATTTATATATTTATATATTCGCGTATAGGAATAAAGAATTGTTTTTGTTACAGAAGAAGTAATAAAAAGAAAGAGATTTGACGAATCGAAATAAATTGATATATTTTTATGTATTTATATATTTATACATTTATATAATTATATATTTATACATTTATATATTTATATATTTATATAATTATATATTTATACATTTATATATTTATATATTTATATATTTATACATTTATATATTTATATATTTATACATTTATATAATTATATATTTATATATTTATATACTTATATATTTATATACTTATATACTTATATACTTATATATTTATATATTTATATATTTATATATTTATATCTTTATGTATTTATATATTTATATATCATATATATATATATATATATATATATATATATATATATATAAATACACACACATGTGGAATATACAAAGTAAGGAAAAAATACGAGAAAGTGTAGCGAGCATAACAATAGTAGTACAAATCAACGAATAATCGAACAAGTAGTATCTCTGCATATAGCCGTGAACAGAATTTTATTCGCACGATAATGACCGGTATAAACGAATGATCGGGAAGCGAGTCGCGCTTAGAATTCATGACGATTCGACATGTAACGAGACCCGCGATGCCCGGCCGCACAATGAGTCGTTAATCGTGCCAAACGACGAATGTTATTGCTATTGGTTCCTTTCCGTTTTTATTCGCCAGTCGCGTCGGTTATACCGAGCCCGCCGCTGGAAATACAAAGTTGAACGAGCCGCCCTTCGCGCGGCAATTTTCCACACGTGTCGAGCAATTACCTCCCGCCACCTCCCCCAACCAACCGTGTTTTCGATTACTGGCGGCGCGAACGATTATTGCCCCGAGTTAATTGCGGAATTCAATAGCGAGCGTTCTTGAGGCTCGCTGCTCCTCGGGCTCTCTGATGATGCGCTAGCAGATGTAATGACGTCCTTATATTTCGCTGCGGGCGTACAAACTGATTGCGGTCCGATTAAATTCAACAATCGACGAGAAATTCAAATTTGTTGGAATTTAACGCATGGATGGATATCGGACCGCTAATATTTTTGTATTTGCTACGATGTGACCGTGTCCGTACAACTTGTTTAATTGGACATCGGACCTGCACTGTTTGGGCAATTATGGATTTGACTAGTTGCCTGACCACGCACTAGGCTTGTACTACTTGCTCGTGTCCAGTTCTGTGCCATTTGTTTAAAGTCACAACGCTTGTCTGGCCATAGACTGGGCCTATGTTACTTATTTTATCATGAACAGTTTTTGTATATTTTGTCTGTCTATAAACCGAGTTGTACTACTCCCCCGACGATAGACAGACTGTCTACTACCTTTACAACATTCTATAATCGTCTCTTATTGTGCCAATTTTTATGTTCCGTCTCCATATTTTCAACCGAACGTAATCTTCATTAATTTCTTTCATTTTAACAGTTAAATATCTTATGCATGTATTAAATAAACATGTTATATTTATTGAATTAAACATATGCGTAGTATTTATTTAGTTGAATATGTACGTTATATTTATTTAGTTGAATATGTACGTTATATTTATTTAATTGAATATACGTGTTATATTTATTGAATTAAATATATATGTTATATTTGTTGAGTCGATTATATACCTTATATTTATTTAATTAATACGTACGTTGCATTTACTTAGCTAAATATCTGATATAATTATACAATTGGAATAAGAACGTAGACGGCCGTATCTCCGTTTCAAATTCAGTTAAAACATTGTCAACGTCCCCGACGTTTTTCCACGTTAATGGCAGAGTTTCGCTTGGCAGCATGATTGCTTCTAAAACGTCGTCATTTGCCAGTGTCAACACGGTAACCGAAAGCAGATCGGAATCAGGACTCGTCAAATATATGTGGTACGCCGTCAGTCAGACGCGGATGCTCAATTTCCCTGAGAACGACGTCAAAAGCGGGTAAGGGAAGACGGTGCCCGTCTACGAGCCGTGCTTTTAAAACGGTTCCCACGTAGCGCACTGCGCGCGTTCTTATTTTTGCATGCTGTTTACGTTGTTTCCCCGGCAAACGTTCGTTAACGTTGTTTCTTAGGTCTCTGGCTTCTCCTCGTTCCGCGGCCGAGCTCGTCTTCCGCCAACGATGCAGCGTACGCCTGTTTGCAGGCTCGATAGGCGAGTCTTGGCTTTCGTCAGATTTAATTTGGTCCTGCGTTAAACGTAAAACGGCGACCTTCCGTGTTTCCCCGTTGCGAAAGAAACTGCTCGCGGACGGCTTTTGTGGCTTGCTCCAGGAAAACGGAGATCGACGTCCAATATTGCTTCGAGATAAACAAACAGCTTCTGTTGAGACAACATAAACATGGATTTTAAGACAATCGTCCTCGAGCGTATCTCCGGTGTTTGACTATGGGAATTTTTGTTCAAAGAGCGGCACCGAGTATTATGATTCGAAACTCGGTACACTGATTAAACCAACGTTTGAAGTGCGTAACCAAACTTCCTCAGGCAGTAACAACAATTTTCTTGGGGGTTACAACAGCAGTTGAAGTAAGAGCTTTCGTAAACTTTGTAAAATCTGAACGGAGGAGAAACGAGTTCAGCTTCTCGCTCCGTTCCAATTCCAATTCCAATTGCAAAACCTTTGTTTTACTTTTCAGGACCTTTATACTGACCTGTTTTGTACACACCGTCTTACATACATTACGTTATCCTTTAATATTCCACTCGAATTAACATAAAATTCTATTCAGCACACACACACCTTCGATTATCTCAAATTTAACTCTTAATATAAGTCTATTGAACTAAAGTTTCGATCGCTCTTGCCCCGTTTCGCAACTAACGGTGTTTCTCGTGGAACAACGTTCTCAAGGATCCGAAAGCGGATGCTTCACGCTTTGAGAAGCGCGCGGACAGAACGGCGTGAGAATTTTTCGGACAGAGTTACGCCGGCTCGGTGATCGACCATTCTACTGTGGAGAGACAGTAGTATCGGATGACAAACGGTCAGGCAAGTAGTATGAATTTGATTCGGGTCGGCTGGACTCTATGAATCTTTTTAAATAAATTTCGCTCGGCTGTCTGACTACGCGCGATCCGATTCTACTGGGGACCGGCGACGGGTCGAAACAGAATTACGCAAACAAATAAAGCAGCTCAATGAAAATCGATATCGGGTTGGCGTACCGGGGCTTGGAATCGGGGGCGAGCAATGAAAATTGGCGAAATAACGTGATGAAAAAAAGGAGAGGAGAAGGGGAGAAAGAGAGAGAGAGAGAGAGACCGTGGAGGCTACATCGGTCGGAGGGTCGGAAGGATCGGAGGGAGGGCATTGTAGATTGGATGGTGACAAGATGCGGTAAAATTGCAACTGTCGGATCTCACGTTCCACGCCCACACGTGCCACGTACAGTCCCACCGTGTGCCGGCAGATTTTCCGAGCTCACGAGTCTGCCGTCCCTGTCGATTCGATCGATGAATTTCGACGGGGGCCCCACCTTTGATATACGGCACCGACGATTGATCGAACACCGGCGTTTAATATAATGTCGTTTTACTGGCACTTTATTGGTTTTCCCATTGGCACGCGGAGGAATCTCTGCGACGTGTCGGCGAGCCGGCGGGAGTCTTTTTAGCCGAGCAATTTTGGAAAGATTGTTCCACGATGCGGAGTGAAAATTCTTCGGTGTGTACGATTCGGAGTGATACAGTTTTTAATTGAGCTTCTTTTCTTGATATTGAAAAATCATCCGTTTTCCTTGGACAATGTTGACATGTGCAATTTGTAGCGTTGGATTGAATGAAATTCTTACACGATTCTGTATTGAGAGGTTGGCATGAGCGATGAGCAGACCGCATATTACATTTTTTTTTTATGTGAAATAGAAATTATTTTCAATAATTACAACAATCGTGAGTCAAACAGAAATTTCTTTCGATCTTAAATAATTTCAGTGAGTTGAAAATAATACGTAGATGTGTATAAATTCTTTTAATATTTCCGTTGTTTTAAATTGCACCCAGTCATTTTTTGTTATAAATGCATCAAATTCGCAGTCTAGTGATGAGTGATTGTGTGTGCGAGTGAGTCAGCGGGAAGTTGTTTGAACGCAGGGAATTACGAGAGATAGCATTATTAGCAGAATTAAGAACTCGAGCCGCGTGCAAGCATCGTATGTTTCAAATTTATATTTTCTGCTAAAACTTGTTGTTATTGTTTAATTCTCACATATGCATTATATATACATTGTAGTGTTTTTCAAATGGATAAATATCAAAAATTCGACACGTAGTAATCTAGTGAACACCGTAAATAGAAAGATGTCTTTTATTCGAGGGACCATACGCGTGTAACGTTCCAATTGCTTTCTGTCATTGGTGCATAAAATTTTATTGTCTGTTTACGTGTATCAAGTGGTATATACGATCTCTAATACACGACTGGGAGAGTGATACGGGTGCTGATACGATCGAGCCAGCGATACCTATCACCATGTAATCATAAAAGCGAAACACGTGAACGTGTGGTTATAAAACAGATGCGAACACGTATCATCGTACGAATGACGTGAATTAACCCCTTGAACTACGATCTCTTTCACAGCCACGTTGGTTAGTACTTCTTCGTCCTAAATAGTATCACTAATAGAACAAGACAATTTTTGTTTCGTTTTCTTCCTAGATTCTGACAACGAAAGAAACAAATTTTATTTTGATTCCGGAAGATTCGAATAAACCGTTTGGTTTAAAGCATTTAGTAGATTACGTGTGAAAATTATAGCACGTATGAAAATTTAGTAGATTACGTGTTATGATTTAATGCACGACGTCGTTCAAGCGGCACGTATCCGCACACTAATTTACGAAATTAAAACATCGCTAAATTCGCGTACCTCTAAAACGGATAGCTCTAAAACTCCGTGTAAAATCATGTTACAACGTACTGCCAGTGCTTCGGTTGAAATTCGAAAGTATAAAGTTTCTACTTTCACGCCCTGAAGCCTCCTGTTTCCAAAGGCAAAGCAAAAGCTCGATTTACGAGTACAAAAGCAAACCGGAGTTTTTTTGTCAGGTGTGCAGCAAAGTGAAATTTGAGAGGGAGCATGTTTATGTTTCCTGTTGGAAATGGAACTTGTTTCAATGATCGAGCAGAGCTGCGAACGGCCGTGAACGGGGAACGGGGAACGATCGGCGAGCTTGTCGGACGCGAAATTGTGATCCGACCGACGAGGTTCGTCCAGCGGACAATTCGAGAAAGCGGGCGAGCGGGGGCGAGCGTATTATCGATCAGATTATTTGGAAGACGCGGCCAGCTGTTCGGTTCGCAGACCGAATCGGATACACAAATTATTCACGTATTGGCCCGGTGGAAGCGTACAGGCGCGCCGGCACCCGGGCAACTTCGATAACAGGCTACGAGGACGGAAATTCTCGGATGGCCGATTGAAATTCATACCCTTTGCCCTTTCGGACGATAAAATTAGCAGGGACCGCTAATAATGCGTCGCGCACGTTTCCCGTCACCATTGTTCCGGCACAATCGGCGTCGAATCGAGTCGAACGTTGCAACGGTTTAAAATAATACCGCGATATATAAATCAGCGGCAGTAAATTCGGGGAAACGAATAAATTGATCGAGTCATTGTGAAACAAAAGCCGCGATATAAATTAACGTCGGACTCTCGCAGGCGCCGTTGTGTCGCGCTTTGTCCGATCGAGCGTAGAATTCGAGCTGCCGCGGAGATCCGCGCGACGACGGGATCGCGTGGCTACAATGCAAGGCTGCCGGGTCCCTCTTTGATGCAACCGGTCCCATGAATGCATAAAATGATGGACGACGCGGGAGAATGCCGCTCCGCCGGATGTGAAGGTACAAATCAGAGTGCTTTCCATTGTAAATGCTGGCTCTTCTGTCGTACGAGAGATATAAATTCATATGATATCGAAACATTTGACTGATTGTATCGGATGCATATCGACGAACTGCTGCAAGGAACTTCTCCGACGGATTTACATACATTCGGAGTGGAGTAGAACTGCCGTTCGAAGGACACCCAATAAAGATCGTATAAGTCGCGATGGGAAAAATAAGAGCCTTCGTTTGGGAGTCAAGTGGAGCCGAGATCGATAAGACATGCACAGACGTCCTATCGCCGGCCGATTCGCAGTGGAATATGACGGTTAATGGTCAGACGACACGTCGAAATCGGTAACTGGAAAATGGACGAGGATATAAAATCGATATCACGGACAGCACTGCTCAAACGAAATCGTTTGTATCCGCTTTCGATCAGACAAAGTAGTGTGCATCTGCTTTAGATCAGACGCAGTAGTTAACACCTACTTTCGATCAGAAAAAGTCTATTCGATCAGACAAAATAGTATAAACCAATCACTGATCAAACAAAGCAGCACAAATCAACCAGTGTTCATACCAATTATGTAACAAGTTACATACCAATTATTAATTAGATAAAATGATATAGTACAATCACTGCTTAGTCATCAATGTTTGGACAGCAAAATAGTATAGTTTTGTCACCGATAAAATGTATAGTCGCTTCTTAGGCAAGGGAAATATAGCTATTCAGATTAGAGAAGCAGAATGGAACTTTTTATGCGAAATAAAAATTTCTCAAGACGATTCTGAGAAACAGAGAGTAAATATAAATAAATTGGTTCTTTGAATCATTTTAATAAACTGAAAATAGTGTAACTATATTATTAAATTCTTCTTATGTTTTAACAATGTTATATTTCAGCTGCACACTTTTCTCATAAATGCTTAAAATCCGCAATCTAGCGATGACTATTGATCGAACGAGTGAAAAAAATTGCGTGCTCCAATAATCGAACAAGAAGAATCAATTAAACATGAAATCGATCTATCGACTATTCAAAAAACTAGCATATAGATTGCATGCGCGTACTGCAACTGTTGTTTGAAGCTTTTTCTTCCATCGTTAAAGACAAACGAGTTATTCGGATGACCTGTTTTAAATGTCTCGCTCTCTATACGCGAGAAAACATTTTTTCATGTCGTAACGGTCCGTTATGCGAGAGCGAAGCATGCAGAAGGAGGCTGCGCCGGGTTGCAGCAAGCTCGACTACGATTTTAACGTCGCGAGCGCCTTCGCGCGCAAACGAAACTCCAGTTCAAAGTCGTCGAATCTAATGTTACGCAATTTACGGTCCCATTGACAGCCAGTTTCGCTGGGTTTGGTCTCTCTGATTAATGCGGCCGTGATTTATCGCACACTGCGGAAATACGTGCGGCCGGTACGCACACACGAAGATTGATCATTATTATAATCTGAGGGGTGCCGGCGTGGCGTTCCACGACCATGCGAAACATCTGCTACTGCGAACTCCCCTCATCTATCTCAATCTCGGCACCGCAGCCTCGAAGCACACGGACGAACTCGCGGGAAAACATTTCCATTCGGAGGTGTCCGATAGAGACGTTGTCTCCCCGGCTCACCTATATCGAACTATAAACAGATTTATTTCCCGATTGCTTTTACACCGATGTGATATCAATTGAAGACGTGACCGGCGATTATCGATTAATTCTCGACGGGTTATTGTTACTTAATAATATATTGAGTTGGGGAATAAGTTCGTAGCGTTTTTATTTGAAGACGATTTTCTTTGTTGTTTTCGTTAAGCTCGTCAGGCACCCAGGCTCCCAATTTTTCGGCAAATCCCATTGAATGAAGACGATTGAGAATCGTTTTATGATCGCAGTTCATTTTTTTGGCCAATTCACGATTTGTTTGGTGACCGTTCTTCTTCAAAAGTGCTTTGAGACGCTCTTCGTCGAATTCGGAAGGTATTCCGCTGCGGGGCGTGTCGTCGACGTCAAAATCGCCATTTTTGAACTTCGCAAACCATTTCCGTGCTGTAGACTCGCCTATCACACCTTCTTCGTATACGTTGCAAATGTCCCGGGCTGCTTCAGCAGCTTTTTGGCCTCGATGAAAAGCGAAGAAGAGAAGGTGTCGAAAGTGTTGCTTTTTACCTCCTGGATATTCCATTTTTAAGCCTCAAAAGTAATAAAAGAATTAAATTACCCAAAAAGACGATTAGCACAGTTTTGTAGAGCAGAAAGAGCTCTATCGAATGAATATTATACACTTTGTCAAACAGCAAAAAATCGTTGTAAAATAAAAGAAAATGTAAAAACGCTACGAATTTATTCCCCAACCTAATACATGAGTGGGTTGGAATCATAGTGGCGTAAGTGACATTTTCGAAACTAAGACGTAAGTGAACATTTTCGAAAACGTCACTTATGTCACTATGATTCCAACCCACTCATGTATTGTCGATTTATACAAGGAAAAATATTAAAAAGACAAGGAAAATAAATTAGACAGTTACTGTAAATTAAGTTAACCTTAAACGATCATAACAATAAATTTGGTCAGTAAACAAGACGCGCGTTAATAAATAATAATACTCCTTGTTTTTCACGATGAGGGAAATGCGACTGTATTGCACTGTAATTTTAATCCACTAATATCGGCCGAGGTATTGATTTATTTACTTTTGTTCAATATTATTACTAGACTGCAGATTTTTAGGCAACATAAACAATTTCCAAGACGATTGCAAGACAGACGAGCCAAAGGTAATTCCATAAGTTGGAATCAGTGTGGCAACATTCTTAGCTTCTTTTAACATTTTCATTATTTTCACTTTCACCCAAGTATTTCTGCCATAAATGCATAAAATCCGCGGTCTAATTATTGTTTCAGATAATCGAACAAGATTGTATTTGGCGAACGAGTAAATTAGATTGCGTTGATAGCGAACGCATCATTAGGAGTGTTGATTACAGGTGTAAACTGGAAACCGCGCATACAGTCATTACGTTAATTTTACTCCGAACACCGGCAGCGAGTTCAGATAAAACTGTATAGATTTTTCATCATTTCATCGCAATCAATGCGTTGCAATTTAGGCGTACGTCCAAGCGCCGTCGCTTTCCCACATCTTTTGTTCTGATCCCGGCTCTGAAGGATAATCGCTCGAGGATGCGCGTAGAATGATCGGTCGAGGGCTGAAGAGAGCCGTGGATAGAATCGTGAATTCGTTAATCGCGGTTCACGGGTCGGCGTTTAATTAATAGCACGAAACAGCGCGACGCTCCGTATCGGTCCCGGATCAATTCCGTTCGATCCGATCGCGAATTCGGCGAGGCACGCCGACCGGGGAGAACAGATACAGCCTACATCCGGTTTATTAATTCAATTCAAACGTTCAGATATTCATGGAGCCGCGATTCCTCGGAAGAATGAAGGCATTCGAGTAAATAAAAGCGTCCGAGGCTTTCATTAAATGTACGATAAAAGTTGGAGAAAATGCTGTGAAAAGGGCCTCCCCCTCTCTCTCCCTCTCTCCCTCCCTCTCTCCTCGTTTCTGGTGTCTATTATCGAAGGACAAATCAATTGTCACTCGACGCGCCGCGGAGATATTCATCGTCTTGGAACGCGGCGAAGTAATAATCGAAATGAAGAACCGGAATACGGATTCTCTCTGTTCAACGGTGATTCACGGATACTTGCCGCTTATTGTAAATGTTCTCTGTGGTGAATCGGCTCCTTATTCTTATTCCCTTGTACCATTATTGCCGAGGACAAAGCCTCCGCTTCGTTACCCGGCGCCCCCCTCTCGAGCATCCAGCGTACGGAATACTCTGTTCGTTTCCTATATCAGATTCCTAATTAATTTTCTCCGTGGCCTCTCAATCAATTCCCAGAACTTTCCTGAATGCGTTCGGAGCGGGTTTGACAGGTATCAACAGATGAAAAGCAGGAACTGTATACAAGCTTGTTACTTCGGCAAACTTTTCCATCGGGCAGACGAGAGCGTCGGAATCCGTGTTAGCGCGCGCCGTCGCAACGGATTCTGTCGCGGCTAGAAACGTACAAAAAAACTCGGGCGGTCTAACAACAATTAACAGACATTTATCAAGCGTTAATGATACTTGTCGGACAACACGCATTCCCGGAGCCGCCGGCCTGACCGCCAGTCCCCTGCCATCCGTCTGATTACACACGTACCCGCACCACTCGCCGGCCACATACATTCCTAAGCCACTTGTCTGACCAGATTCATCCCTATACCACTTGCACCCCCTCTCCCCATACATTTCTAAACTACTTGTCTGGCCACATACATTCGTAAACCTCTCGTCGGACCACACGCGTGTTCGAACCACTTGTCCGAACACACGCGGCGGAGCCACTCGTCTGATCACACACAGGCCTGAACTACTCTCGTCCCGCTACATATATTTATAATCGTCGACCTGAATGCGTGAAGGGTTGAACAACCAGTCCGACTGTTTCCCGCTGATTCTCCTAGCACGTTTCCCTCGCACGCGCGTCTCCCGTTCCAAGATCATAACTCTTTCGCGACGACTGAAATCAAGCAACGGGCGACGCGGCTTCGTCTGCTAACCCCGGCGCGCTCGTCATGAAATGGAATTTCAATTTGCTGCTCGAGGCTCACGGCCTCCTAACGAGGGATGCAAATTTCATCGCGGCGTCGCAGCCCGAGACCGAGGTGAGCGCGCGCGAGTTCGAATCCCGGCCGCGTCAAAACGTATTTCAATCCGCGCCGCGGCCCCGCGCCGGTCTAAATCATTCATCCGATTAATTATTCCCGCTCGCGGGGGCCTCTTAACTGCGATCGAATCGATCGATACTACACTGTTCCGCGGTAGATCGTGGTCCAGACGATTTTAACCCGTCGATGAAAATTGGCCGGCCCGCGACGGCTTATTCCGATCCGGAGCGCGAGGTCGGCTGATTATTAATTATTGTTGTTCTCGGCAGACCAAGAGCTACCTAACCCGTAGAAGACCACGCGAAATTTTCGTAATTAAGTCGCTGTTTTTAACGAGGTAAATAATAAATAGATCAGGCTGTTATTATTAGAGCGCGGATATTCGTGCGAAATAAAATGTTAATTGCAAGGTACAGATAATTGGTAGTAAATTCATTCTTCCTTTTTCTCGACCATCCGAAATTTTCGTAATAGATGTTTTGTCCGTACGTTCGGTTAGTCGCCTAACGTACATGCGCGACCGAACTATTGTACGCTCGATTCGCGCTTCCTACGGCAAATTAATGACGTGGAAGGGTCTCTAGTAATCTTAGAGAACTTTATTTTTTGTGTTGTACTCTCTGCGAGCGCTGGTGGAAGAATGCTCTTCCAACGCTGGAAAGTCGTGGAAGAGCACCCGTGGATGGAGGTAGATTGTTTATTATTGGTCAAGGCACGAATCACCCCTTGGAGGGGGGTGTCTGCCTTGACCCTTGTTGGGGCCTGAGAGGGTTTCCCCAATGGTGGGACCTTTTTATGGCCCTTGTCTCTGGACGCAACAATAGACTTGCGGTTTTTTAGGCAAAATAAACATTTCTTTTTTTCCTTTAATCATCTTAATAGATTAGAAATAATACATCGACGTTTCAAGTTGCTTTTAATCTTATTTTAAATTGTAACTACCCAATTGTGTCTCATAAATGCATAAAATCTGCAGTCTAATTGTTATAATTGATTATTAATAATAGTATAATTGGTTATAAATAATTGATAATAATATAATTGATTTATAATTGATCATAATTTATTAAATGTAACGGTGAATCTTGTTATATTTATATAGAAATATAATTGTCATTTTGTAAATTACCGAATATGAAAATTTAACGTTTGCGGGATGGTTAAATAATTCTCGAACGTTTTAGAAAGTCTTTCGTCTTTTCTTCATTGTTCCAAGCATTAAAAAGATGTTCTACTGCTTTATCGTCGATAAGACTAAAATCTCTTTCACGACACTTTTTCATCATAAATCTTTTTCAGCATAATCTATTATGCGCGCGTTCCGGTTACTTACCCACAAGTCTGCTGGGCCTACATCCATTTGTTGCAAAGTTTATTAATTTCTTACAACAAGTATGACACAGAAGAGTAGTTGTTCAAAGAATACGTAATGATAATGCATCATTTGACGTTACTCAATTATATTCCTAAGTAACCGCTATTACCAACCACAGGGAAGAAAAAGAACACACGAGGGAAGAAAAATTCCACAAAGTCAATATCAATAAAAAATTGAATCAAATACAATGAGCACCTTTTACCGACTCTTTGCCTGATCCTTTCGATCGCACATGCGCGATGCAATAGAAATTATGCAGCAAAAATCGTAGAACCGTTTTTGATTCGAGAATTGTAAAAATCCTTAACAGAATTATTCATTGGCCGACCCAGCAACTGTGTTATCAAGATGTCGGCGAGTCGTCGTCGAACGCGTTGCGAAGGTTTTCATTCGCGTGCAGCGTCGACAGCGAAAACGACGAGGCTCGCGGTGCTCCACGGACTGTAAACGATTTCCATTCGTCGGACCGGGGATGTTTCATAAAGAAAGAAGCCTCCTCGAGAAAGCCGCGGTACGCACGCGACCTCTCATCCTTATCTTCGCCCATTACCCCCAGCGACAACGCGGTTCCGCGGGGAGAAACGTTTTCACGGCTGTCTGCGTGTCAGCGAAAAACGCTGCTCTTTGCGTTTCCCCTGTTTCCGGCCGCGCTGCACGCTAACCTTGTCTGCGTTCCTGCTTGAATTACCTGCGAAACGTGCGACACAAACCACGAGCTTAGCTAAAAATTTTGCGGACCGAAATTCCGGTGTTCCTCGGACTATAGTTCTTGCGGCACGGTCACCTGAGAACTTATTTTCTCAGGTAAAATACTTGGCGACTCTCTTCGCTTGCCCCAGAAAGAGCGATCGTTTGTCTTTAACAATTTATTTCGCTGCGAAATGAAAATGTCGATTTGCAAGAGAAACTTTCCAGACGAATAAAATGTTCGCACTTTCTTTAACACGTTGTGCAGCCATGCTCATGTGTTGGTAGACTGATGATCTCTATGCGAAATAAAAACATTCGAACACGACTGTAGGAAACCATAATTAACACTAAACCTACCAAGCAGTACTGCTTCACAAAAGTGAGAAGACCGAATTTATTTAGAATTTGTAAAGATTTTATTATAAAACTTGCTCCAATAGTATAACTTATTCAAGCGTTTTCCACGAAAGAGGCTCGGAACTTTGCAGAATTGCAAAATAAGAAAGCGGTCACTTTGACTGCGGTAGGTTTAGTGTTAAATACAAATAAATTGTCTCTTCGAAGAATTTTGATAAGTCCAAAATAGTGTAACAATATCATTCATTTCTTCTTACGTTTTCACGATCTTATATTTCATTTACTTATTTTCGTCGCGAATGCATAAAGTCCACGATTTATATATGAGTGACGTTAATCGTGAAAAATTAATTTGTGTCATAAAAATAAGCATTTATAGGATCCAACGAGATCGGACACGTAATCGATGAATTAAATTTTGTGGTTTCAGTAACTAAATTACTTTTCTGTGTGGAATTTTTTGGGGCTGACATACGAGCCGTTTATTTTGAAAGTGGCATAAGTCACATTTTCAAAAGAATCGAGTTAATGGTAACACTAATTACAATTCAACGGTATCTTTTCATTAAAAAAAAAAAAGTGACTTATGTCACTTTCAAAATAAACGGCTCATATATCAATATCTAAACATCCTTAAATTCTGTATATTGTAGTATCGCTACATTAAATTTCACTAGATTCCGCCATTAATCCATAAAGCGTCCGGCCAGGCGCTGTCTTATTCCACTTACAAATTTAAAGTTTCTCCTATTAATTTCGATTTGTACTTGTTCCACTTATCACATGGAAATTCGATCTGGCTCGATGCCAGCTTTATCTCCATATCCGTCTTTGTACAGTGGCTGGCAAAAGTTTTTCGTCCGCGATGGACTGACTCATTCGATTCCGTATTATGAAGCTTTCGGTAGCTGTACCGAATCGAACTGCCACGGAAACTTTACTGTTCGGCATGATCAATTTTTATCGAGCCACCGATGAAAGCCTAGAAAATGAAATCGAATGAACCTCGTATGGTGCAGGCACGAATTTCTGCATTCTACTATGGGGCCGTGTACGGCCGCATTCGATTCGTCGTATTACACGCTGTTTCCTTGAATAATACAAAAATATCGCGTCGAACGGAACAACGGCTTTTCCCGCCGAGTATATATATATATAACCGTGCATGAGAGTTTAACGGTGGAACGGAACGAGAGAATGATTTCCCTATAAATCGGAGAGCCACTTTCGAAAGCGCTTTTTAAATCCCCGGATTTCGAATTAAATATTTCAGCGGGCCGGTGACGCGGTCGTTCGTTCCCAGGCCGTTTAATCTCAGGCTGGCCGTAGTGTCAAATCGATGTGGAATGTAGGTCGAATTCGGCTTACCGGAATTGATTTCTCCGGTTTCTGAATTATTGTTGTAGTGCGCGTGCACTGGACTGTATGACAATCCCTCCCTGCTAACGCTGCCACCCTCTATCCCACTCCCACGCGCCGCCCTCCCCCCATCCCGCGCTTCTGTTGTCCGAGCCCCAAACGCAAAATGCGATACCCGCATGCGATATCAAAGCGTTCATTGTCAAACCGCTCGACGGCTCTCTCGTGCTCGGAAAATGCTCTCGAGTGATACTGTTGCCAATCGAGAAATTCTACCGTGTTCTTACCTTATGAATAATTATGTAAACGAGCTCGTAGAAAATGTTTTACTTAGAAAATTCCGAGCGCAGTTTCAATTTTACTCGTTCCTGAATGCTCGCGTCGCATTAACGCTTGCTTCTCTTTATCCGTGCAAGCATGATTAATAATTGTTCACCTATACCCGCGGAGATCGATCTTTAAATGGAGGTATGAAAGCAACATTCAATATTCAAATAAAAGCATTAAAACTTTATCCGGAAGCGCCGTTAGGTGTTTCATTGATGAACGGAGGTTGCCAGCGTGTAAATTATGAAGCCAATAACATAAATCATGAAAGCATATCTGAAAAGCAACTTTTCCAAAAACCCATTTGCAAAGCTAGATAATCCAGCGATCGAAGCGAAAGCCTGCCTCGAATTCCATGACCGATTTGAAAGATTAAAGGATTACGGGCGGCTTCGGTTTCATTTCGAAAATTTCTTCGAAGTCCGCTAACGATCCTTATTATGAGACTCGAATGATCGGACCGAATCTTTATGGTGATCGAGCGAAACGAGAATTTCATGTAAATCCATGGAGAACCGATGGGGTTCACCGTAAATTCGAGTATCGCTGACAAGTTTCCCGTTTGTGTTTCAGCGTACATTTTGGAAATTGTGCTTGGCCAGCAAGGACCGGTGTTCGTTCTCGAGCCACCAAGTACCCTGGACTTCTCCAATACCACGGGCTCCCAGCTAAGCTGTTCTGCCCATGGGAGTCCGACGCCGCACGTCACCTGGATAACTAGCCCAGATCAGAGACCGGTCACTGCTGTTCCCGGGCTTAGGTAAGCAATCAACATAAGAGCCTCATATGGGACAATGTGCCCGGAATAGTCCTCGAATATAATTTCGATGCCGTGCATATGAAATTTACATCTGATTTCGGATCGCCGTGCGTTTCGTCACGTTCATTTCCGTATGGGAGAGAAGTCGAAATTCTTTAACACGTTGAATGCCACGTCGGTTTTACAGAAATTGTCCGTGGCGCCACGATGAATTCTTTTTTTATGTGATAGATATAATGTTGAAATATTATCTGCAATAGATAAGTTACAATGTATAACTATGTTTGACGTGTTAATTGCGGCAGGTGTCACTGTTTGAATTGGCCATGGTAATAATACAAAATTTTAGATATTCACATTTGTTTTAAATTATATTAGGTCTACCGGAAAGTTCTGTCCGTTTTCGAATTGAAATATAACACAATTTTCATACATTTAATAATATTTATTGTAGAATATACTTTCCATCGTTACTTATGACTTCTTGCCAGCGTGATGGCAACTTGTAAATGCCATTTTTAAAAAATGATTTATTTTTAGTGGCGAAGATCTCAACTAGTGCGTGGTTGACATCAGCTTCAGTTTTGAATTTTTTTCCTGTAAAAAGTTTTGCAAAGAGAGAAACGAGTGATAATCGGAGGGCGCTAGGTCTGGGGAGTATGGTGGATGCGACAGAATTTCCCAGCCTAGCTCTGCGATTTTCTGACGAGTCGCCAAAGCAGCATGTGGTCTGGCATTATCATCGGTAGCCATGTTTTCACGATCGCGTCTCACTTAATAATGACATGAGACATCTTTGTTTCAGTTTATTTAGGAGAGTACATGTGCGTAAATGCAATGATAAAGAGAGATAGTCATATATGTCTCAAATCAACATGTGCATATGGATTGAAACTTGAAGTGACACTATCGGACAGTACTTTCCGGTAGACCTAATATGTATTTCTATCATATAACCGGTCATATCGCCGGTCACCGGTGGCCGCCATGACGTCACCGCCAAGTTAAATGCCGGTCACCGGTGACCTCCGTGGAATTCAACGTGTTAAAAGCAATTTAGAAGTTCTTAACTTTATCAATGTTTTTCGAGTTGGGAAACATTTTATTCCGATGACAGATAAAGGATAAAGACCCACGAATAAAAGTTGTATTCGATACTGTCGAATAGATGTTTAAATAAAAGCTTATCTGGATAGGAATTCATTGGAATCAAATTTCAATCGAATAAGATTTTATTCAAATTAGAATGTATTCGTAGAGAAATTCATCCGGAAAATAATTCACAATTTATCGGTGTATTTATTTCGTATTATTCTTTAGAATTATTCGAATAATTTCTTATTCGAATAAAAAACCCCGTTCGTATAGATAGAATAATTAACTAACTAAGAGGAATTCGAATAATTCTCTTAGATAAATATTCAATCGAATCAATCCGAATAATGTCCAACTCTGGACCCGTGGCCATGCATGCACGTTCCTAAAAAAAGCTCTCTTCTTCATTAATTATCGATTTGTTCTACTTTGTTCCGGGTCTGATAATCCATTGACCTCTCTTCCTCACTCACGTTTGTATACCGCTGCAATCCACACGTTCTTGAATCACGTGTCTAATTAAACCTCCACTTCTTTTTGGAGTATACACTTTTCGCTTGAATACTGGAACTGTATCGTGTGGGGCTAGGTTAACCTCTGCTACTCGTCTGACTATGTACGTCCCATATCACTGGCCGCACGAACCAGTGACGCCCCTCATTCATCTGACTACACGCCACCTACACCACTGGCCTACTTGTCCGACTATAAGCGTTCTAAACCCTCTGCCGGTCCGGTTACAAACGGCCTATACCACTTGCCAACCGAAACACCGGCTCCGTCTGCTTGCCCGTCTCTACACGTTCTATATCACTTGCGAGATACAACGGTGGACACGTCCCGTAGTGTCTGACTACGCGTACCTCGCATCGCTCGCCGGGTCCACACAGCCGTGGAATTCTAAACTTCTTCGGCTGAAAACATTCCGCACCGGTGAAACGGTAATAGCCTGATTAAAGTCGCGTCGCTCTCGGTACACGGCTATCGGATGTGACCATAAACGTCCAACGCCGCAACGCATGTCCCATATTAATCGCCGCAACCAAAGCCAAACACGTTCGTCCGTCCACAAAACTCCTGTGTCGCTCGCCAGACGAATCGCCGACGTCCTCCACTGGCACGACCGAAACATTCGTCAAGATCCAATCGCTCGGCCGGCAAGAAAAGCTATAATAAACGCGGAGGTATGACGGGAACGAGCAATCGTCGGAACGAAACCTTGTCGGCGAGTTTGAAGCGGGGCCGGGAGATAATTCTATTTACTTGTCGCTGGCCGAGATTAGTCTGTCTCACCCTACGTCACGAAGATATTTGTCGAAAAAGAGAGCCGGTCCGCCGCCGGGAAGATGTCCAACGGCGGGTGGGAGGGGAGCCGGCTTTTCGTTGACGGGAGGAACGGCTTCCCGTAATTCCGTTTCAGTTATCGAGCGGCCTTTGTAAGATACGCTTTTTCAGCTGCGAAATTCGCGGCGTTACTCGCAAGAGCGTACGACAAGATAGAAAATGGGTAAGCGGATTAGCGTGTCCGGGATTTAGAAGTTCCGAGCCGCTGTAAATTGCCGGAGTTTCCTGACGCGCACCCGCGATCAAACTTACATTGTCCCGCCGGAAAAATCCGACCGCGGTGCCGCGCCCGGGGATACCGCCATTATCGCGCAACTTTCGCCGCAACTAATTAATAATTTCGAGCGGCCTCGGCGCGCGATTACGGAGCGCCGACTCTTTTCGCCGGTTCCCGCGTGTCCGTCGAACGGAACGTGTTTTTGGCACAGGATTGGAAGATCATTTATTCGACTCTACCGCGGTGCTCGCATCGTGGACACCTTGATTGCGAGTTTTTAGAAAAGTTCAGAATATATGAATCGTTTATTCTTGTGTAAAGAAAGGTATTATTAACGTAAAAAATAATTTACTGTTTACGAGAACGTAAAACGAAACGAATAAAATCGACGTAGCTAAACTTCGATTACAATGAACGTAATCACAACATGAATTACCAATATACTAATTACGGTTTTCCAATATCGGTACTATGACACTATAAGATTGATCAATTCGTTGAATTACAACGATGAAGACATTCTGATTCATCAATGATTTTCGACTCATTCGCTAGCAGCGTCATACATTTTGAATTTCACGTGAGGAACATTAAATTAATTTTGTGCATGTAATTATTTAAAATTGCGACACATAGCATGACATTTAGAAAATTTATAGCTTGTCTTTGACGACATTTTTCTCATATTTTATGAAATGATACGATTTATTTAACACGATAAATACAATAAATATAATTTAAATAAATAAATGTAATGTATGCAAAATAAAAATTCTGCACCTCGGTTTCAACAAACAGGAGTTAAATAAACATTTATTCTACTTCTTAACGTTTTTAACCCTTAAATGCATATTGTTGCCAATTGTCTACATTCCAGTTCCATTTAATTTTACTCAAAAACCTGAGTATGTGCGTTTCCGAACACACGTTGATAACAACAGACAATAGACCATGTGTGAAATAAAAGACTTGACATTACATTCGGCGAGTAAGTTATATGTTTTTTTGACATTTGAATGTGGTGGGTGGTAACCTTCAATGTGTTACTTCGAGAGATATTTTCTTTTTTCGAGTTTCCTATAAAGGAAAGCTTTGTGTCACAACAAAAATCGCAATTGCTTTGCTGCATTTCATTTATAAATAATGTGAAAATTCCTATACTAATAGATAATATAAATACATGACCATTTGTTTACGTCTACAATAATTTTAGTAATAAACGCATATTGTTGCCAAAAGTCTACATATAACTTTTTTCAAAATAAATACTCGATATTATTACCTAGATTTTTTTATTTATTTTTTACGTAACCAATGACTACATTCCTATAAAAAACGATTTTTTAAAATTCAAAACAAAAAATCATGCATTTAAGGGTTAATAACTTGAAAAAGTTTTACCAGCATTGTTGAATTTATCCTTTGCATTTACTATTTCTTAATCTACCCACGAGCTTCTGTCATAAATGCATAAAATCCAAAGTCCAAATATAGCTATGTACGTTGTGTGACGTTGCTTCGTTTCATTTTCAGCCACGATATCGTATGTTGTTCTGCTGCTCGCGCTCATTGCGTCGCAATGTTTTAATTTTACTTCGCGAATCAGAGTAAATTCGCGGATTCGCCGGATTCGAGTTACGTTAATTCGTGGTCATATAAAAATGTCGCGCTGTAGAGAGTCAAGAAAAGCTGAACAGACCCCGTAGTACTGTTCTGAACGCAAGTTAGAAACGCTCTCGGAAATATTCATTTGTAGCGCACAGCTGGAAATCAGTTTACGTTAACAAGCTTTGTGGGTCATCCGAAGTGGAAGTATCTCTGACGATCGGTGCCTGTCGGTATCTATCCCCAGGATGCAACCAGCGGAGCCCTCCGGATCGTGTAAGATTCGTATTATTGGAAGTTTGATGCTGTACGCTCGGCAATATCGTAACCGTGGCACCTGGGGAAACCATTTCCTCCTGGTAATTGAAATGTTCCTTATCCAATGGCCGTCCTTGGTAAGTTCGTCCGCAGTTCGATGTCCCCGGGGAAAGCGTAAACTCTCGTTCCCATGACTTCGATAGATGGGCATCACACGTTAATCACGTTGCCGGAGCGGAACGATGCGAAAAACGTTCGCCGCAAGCGTTGCGGCCATCGACCGCTGGCCGTAAATCGAAAATCCAAAGACGATTTCGCCGCAGCTTTAAACCCGCACGAAATCAAATATATTTGGTAATATGCGGGCAATTTAGGTGAGGTTTTCTCATGGTGCGAGGACACGAATTTCTTGCAAAACGGATTTATTATTCCTGGAATGGCTGTTATTATTCTATCGTTTGTATGATAGAATACTGACTTGTTCTACATCGATTAAATCGCAGCGGTTTTAAGGAAAATCTGGATTATTTATTTACTTTTATTTATTGCTTTAGGTACTTAATATTGTAATTACATGAAAATATATCTCGTCAAATCGAAATTGTTTATTTTTGAATAAAATCTTCGTCAATTTTGCGAAAGAAAATGACGAATCCCTAATTTATTCGAAAATAATACAATTTCGTTCGGATACAATTTTACACTACCTAAAAAATAGAAAAGATGGTACAAAACTTGGTTAATAATGTTCTTAAAGAATAAATCAGCTGACTTATAATTTTGTCCACCGCTGAAATTACATTATTATTCAAACGCAAATGGCTCATTGTGATACTGCATTTTTTAATACAAAATAAAATTATTAAAATATATTAAATATTACATTTTTATTGTTCAGAGTTATGGAGTCTCAGTATTCAGAGAAAGAGAGCACAGTAGCAGATTTTTGTAGATCATAAGCACACTTATTTTATCTTCCTATTAACATTGAGAAAAGATTTGATATTTGCGTCATAAGAAAATTTATATCGATAAAAGCAGCTCTGAAATTTACATTTTCGTTCACAAGAGATGTCGATTAAAATGCTAAATTGTTTTCACCAGCAAAAACGCCCGAAGTCCGTACAACAGGGCACAGTAATTGCCTCGTCCGGCCTAGCCAGTCTTCGCAGACAGAAATGAAAGGACGCAGTAATGCTCGACGCTCCATCGAGTATCAGAAGCATCCATGTTTGCATCCTACTCCGACCGGCCATCAGATTTTAGTAGCAGACTGTTTAAAATTCAGAGAAGCGCGCCGGGAGGTCTCGTTGGTATCTCGGCGAGGGCTGCGGGCTGAACTCGGCGTTCGGACCGCAGGATTCAATCACTGGTAAAGAGTTCCGGTGAAATGTTACTTTCACCTGGGAATTCCCCGGCGATCCCAGACATCGACCGCGGGGGCAAGATTGGATCGTTTTTGGCAAAGTCACGGAACAGTTTGATTCTTGGAGCGGATAGCACGGGCAGAACGAGTTGCCGGGGCCGCAAAGAAGTTCGCGGATATCGCAGGGAAAGCAACCTTGGATTGGGCCGGCTGGCAACCCTTTCACCGTTCCCATCCCTCCCGGTGCCTATGGTCCCTTTGAGGCTCGATCCTCGCTCTCGACGGTCGGTCATTCAACGGCCCCGTTCATTTGCGTCTCGGCGAAATTGGCTGCCAGTTATTCCGTGCTCCGCTACACTGATCGATTAAAGACGTATCGGCGGCCTCGAGGGCTCGGCCGAAGAAAAAGAGGGCTCCGATCGGGGGAAACGTTGGAGAGCAGCTCGCTGCGGAGAGATACACGTCGGCGAAGAGTCTGCAAAGGAAGGCGCCCAAGGATAAAGGGTTCCAAGGGGGTATATCGTTGGAAAAAGGAGAACGGTTCGTGCGAGCGAACGTCGAGCAAGAAAGCAGCGCGTCTGATCAAAGGGCCCTATACTACTCGCCGGAGTACAATCCGCGCGACACTTGCTGGATGAGACGTCCATTTTCATTACTTATTCTCGTTCAGACAACCTTTCGGCGTGTCTTAAACCTTGCGACACTTGTTTCACGAAGCATTGATCTCTACTACTTCCTTCCGTTTGCATGCGTACTGTGTTCCTTTCGAAGGCCTTTGAGCTCTCGGAACACACTGCATGGAGCACCGATTTCTGCTGCTTGCTTTCGTTTGCGTACCTGGGGCTTAGAGGAATCGGTACAGTACTTGTCCGATGAAATATTGATCTACGCCACTAGTTTTCAGATATAAAAGGCTACAGGAATTGTTCTGGTATAAAATAAAACAATGAAGCCTATCTACGGGTAGATACGTGCTAAACGAAGCCATGAAAACGAAGTAAACGATAAGATGAGTGGAAGGGCAAGACACTGAAAAATAAGAGCTACGCACTGAACAGTGAAACAAAGTGAGCACAAAGAAAGCTGCGAAGCACGACGAAGCATGTTTATACACAGGGTGCCTCATTCGAAATAACGCACACGATTACACCCCAAACTATAGTTTGTTTCAAACAATGTTTTAAATGAAGCTTATCTTGTTTTGGGGGTCGACATCCTTTAATTTAAATCTTCGCTAAACGTCTCAAAAGTTCCATCTTCCGTCGTTTCGTACGTAAACATAACAAGAACTCGCGCTAAGAAACAGGTAAAAATTAAACAGCATCGAATGATCTCTAACGAGCTTCGAAGACCAAAATATATTAGGTTAATGAATTGACGTTGAAATGCACTATCTGCTAAGTTAACAAAAATATACAGTTCCATTTAAAAAATCACTCTCACCTTGAAATTTCGCAAGCACGTCCACTCAGCAGGAAGGATGTTTCATCTTGAAACAGGGTAAAAGGTTCGTGTGAAACATTTCACGAAACGAGCTATAGTTTTGGCGATAATTGAGTGGCATCCGCTTCAAATGAGATATCCGGTATATTAACCATTTCACTGCTGTCTACTTATACCTATTGTAATATATTTTAGACTATAATAGATTATAACAGATACAGATGGACAGCAGTGACAAGGTTAATATACCGGGTATCCCATTTGTACTGGATTTAATTTATTATAGTATTTTATTATTATAGTATATATACATTTTTGTCCCAAAAATGTCTCGAAATCCGAAAGTGGCGGATTCCTCAGGTCATTTGAAGCAATTTCTTCCTTTAAAAAAATTTTCTCCGAGGCACCGTCTACGAGTTATTAAGGAAAAACAGTGACCAATGAGAAGCGAGCTCAGCTGGCGCCAGGCGACCGAGCCAATGAGCGGAACTGAGCTTCGTGCGCTGGTTGGCTAGGCCGCCTCGTGTCAGCCGTACTCAATTCTTATTGGTCACTGTTTTTTGTTAATAACTCATTAACGGTGTCTGGGAGAAAATTTTTGTAAAGGAAGAAGCTGCTTCAAATGATCTGAGGAACCCGCCATTTCCGAATTGCAAGACATTTCTGGGACACCCTGTATACTATAATAGATTAATTATATATAATATATTTCATCTATTATTATAATCTATTAAAGTATATATATTTTAATAGATTATAATAATAGATATAAAGTGGATTTAATCTACTATAGTATATATTATATATTTATATATACAGGGTGTTCCACAATTAGTTTAACAGCCGAAAATGAGGGGTAGCTGAGGTCTTTTGAAGTAACTTTTTCTTTTGCGAAAATGCGATCTGCGGCTTTGTTTACGAGTTATTAACGGAAAACAATGACCAATGAGAGGTGACGGCGCGAAGTTCGAGAAGCCCGCAGCACCAGGCTTTGACAGATGGTCGGGACGGACACGAGCCGCGTTCGAAGTATTGAACAAGGTTATGTCAAGGTTATTGATAATATTCTTCATATTTCTCTAACAAACATATCCCTTACGTCCTTTAACACGATTATTACTTATTAAATTAGCTTTGCGAATCATTCGTTGAACTGTGTTCGGACACGGAATTATTTAAATTAAAATATCATTTACGTACTTTGTCAATCTTCACTGTACACTTTGCTTAAAAATTTCATATGTTACACACAAGGTGTCACGCACACTAGAAAATTAAAACGGCCGTCACGCTTAAATAGCTTACTATTTCGGGTCCGAAAAATTAGTAAATATTCTTCAGACGTTCTAAAGTAAAGGTGAACAGCGTTTTTCTTAAAAATATCACTGTTACGTAGTAAAAAAAAATCCGCAAAGTTCTCGCTTCGTGATTTGTTCAATACTTCGAACGCGGCTCGATTCTGTCCCGACCATCTGTGAAAGCCTCGTGCTGCGGGCTCTCGATCTTCGCGCCGTCACCTCTCATTGGTCAGCGTTTTCCGTTAATAACTCGTGAACAAAGCCGCAGATCGCATTTTCGCAAAGGAAAAAGTTACTTCAAATGACCTCAGCTACCCCTCATTTTCGGCTGTTAAAATAATTGTGGAACACCCTGTATAATATATTTCATCTATTATTATAATCTATTAAAGTCTATAATATATCATAATGGGCATAATGGACATATGGCAAATATACGTCGGTAGCAGTAAAAAGGTTAAAAATGAAACGGAAAAAAGGAAGGGAAGATCAGCAGAACGTACGATCTCGTATGAAAACCGCAAGCGTTTTCAAGTTACATGAACCGGGCGTCTCGTGTTATGGCTCGCATAGCGGGATTTGTCTTCTCGCGGCGCGGCGGGTTCCGGCGAACGGGAACGACCCGCCCATTTAATCCGTGTCACGAGATTATTATATTTTACAGTGGCCGACCAGACATCGAGCGGATGATGCATGACCGGGAGTTGGTTAACGCATCCTCGGCCCGCTCCCCTCCGGCCGTGTAAATGGGACGGAGCGGTTCCGAGGGCGGTGCCACCCCCACACGAGTGGAAATCTGTTGATGACGCTTGACACGTTGAAAAACCGTGGATGACACGGCTCCCACTGCATGTTCGACACGGAATACCGTATACACGCGCGATAGAAAAAAAAAGGAAGAAAAAAACGCGTCGGCGTGTTTAAGCCATTACGGTCGCGTGTTGACATTATATTCCGCTGTTGCGAGTCAGATTCGACAGTGCATCCGCGAACACGACGACGTATTTCCTGTTTGCATTTTAAAAACATATTGCGCCGGCGTTTCCTCCACCCGCTGCGGCCCGAGTCGTTACGAGGCGCGTTACATCGGCAAAACACGCATAAATTTCGGCTGGTAGGCGAGGTCGAAATTTCGGGCGTGGATTAGATCAAGTGTCGTTCGCGAGATAGAAGGCATTCCGAGCCACGATCGCAGATTAAACTCCGGCGGAAATTAATAAACGGGATTAATCGTCCGCGCATTTTATTTACGCGGCGGCTCTCGCGAAAAAACGTCCGGGTAATTGAAACTCTTTATCAGCGGATTAAATTCGCCTTTTTACGGAGAACGGCGCGGCGTCAGATGTAATTTCGTAGGAGGTACCTGGGGGGGGGGGGGCCATGTTTCGTTCGCAAGAGGCGGAAAGAATGCAAATGCGCGGGGGACTTGGTGATTCCGAGGGCAAAGGTCATTCCATGGTAATACGTTTCTGGCGTTCGTCTGATTCAATCGTTCTTTTTATTCGGTCGCGACCCTCTTCTCACGGGTTTTTCATTTAGCACCGTCTTCGCCTCGTACTTTTAATGAATTATCGAAGCGGCCGCTCGGCGCTGTTCACATTTATGCTGATAATTGCGTAATGCGTATTCATGTAAGTATTTATACAAACTTCCATTATCTCGCCGCGTTTTCAATGCCGCGCGGCGAAATTGATTTCTATTTACGAATTCAATGGGAATGAAAATTAATTATATCGACTGAACCGGTACTATTTTGAACTCCATTTCGAAAATTCATTTGAGGATTACTCCGCATCGAAATTTCTAAACGTGTCTGCTCCATTTTTGAACGTTATGAATGCATAACTACTGAACGCGGTAACTACTTGTTATTCTCTAGGCGTTATAATTTACTTTCGTAATTATCTTACTGTTTCTCTTTTTAATTTGAATTGATAAAAAAAGATTAAAATTGTTGCCATACCGACCGCAGACAATTTCGAGAACGAAGTGTGTGCTACAATTATGATTCTATTTCCGATACTCAATCTGTCCGGAAAGGAACGATTGTTTCTCGATTTTTTTTTTAGATTTTCACGCATTTCATCCGAATAAAGATGGCCGCCCGATAGACGCGTGTCACGAATGAGGTAAATAGGGGTTGTCGTGTCCCGAAAATGCGCCGCTAAATTTCGATTTTGATCACTGACCCGCACGGTCGTGCGAAAAAAATCGACATTCGCGGAAATAACCGAATTTTCAGTTTCGATTATCGACAACGTGTCCCGGACAAGCTTTCCCGTAACACGTGATAAATATGAACACGGATTAAACGAGGCGAGCACGCGATGCTTGCCCGGGGAAATGATTTACATTAACGTTTAATGCGTTCAACTTCACCGTCCGCGCACGTCAGCATGAAATATCCGATGGCTGCCGTAAACTCTATAACTGATCGAAGAATTATTTTATAAAGCTCCGCGCGTTATTAATTATCGTCATTTGTGTGTCGCGCGGCCGTCATTCTGTTTGCCTGACGGAGCATCGAGATCCTCTCCTTATTTAATTGAAAGGCTTTCATTCATTGTTTCGTGAACGATTAACTCGTATCACTCGACTTCAAATATATTACCCATAAGTTTTTTATATCCATCGATTCAATTACATTGTACTCTTCCATCGTGTTAAACTTCTTGTCTCCATTTCACTTCCTGTCATATTACACTTATGCGAACGCGACGCATCTTTCCGCGAATTTTCCTCGAAAACGCAGCCTGAAATGCAGAAATGTCATCCTTTTCTTTCGACTTGCTTTTGCTTGCAGAACGTCTCTTCTTTCGGTCGCGACACCAGTTACTGACCACCCTGAATACGTCCCTGCTTCCCTAGCCCGGCCATTCACCGACCTACACTACTTGTTTGGACACAGATTCCCCGCATCACTCGTCTGATCAATAATTGATCCCCGCTGCCCGCGGAGTTCTAGATATTCTGAAATGTTGACAGGCTTTCTAACTTCGCACTTTTGGACACAACGCGTCATACAGAAAAATCTGTCGCTTATTATAAGTCATGAGCAGTCCAGAAAAATCTCCTTCGTTGATTCAATATTTCTAGGCACAACGTATATACAGAAAAGTCTGCCATTGCAGACTTTTCTATTGCAAATTGTAAGCATATGCAAAACAACGTCGATCTAAATAAACCACGGGTCATTAAGTGATCATTAAGTTCCTCATCATTCCTAATTGAAACCTCCGCGAAAGCTTCTCTTCCATTTTATGTTCGGCGCGCGCACGCCCGAAGGAAATCTAGGAGGAGCAGAATTTCCATTTCCGGTGATAACGCCCGGGAATGGAAATGTACGCGGGACATTATGGCCGACGACAAACATTTTTTTTTCTCTTCCGTTATTTGCAGGCAGTTACTCGGGAATGGGACCCTCTACTTCCCGCCGTTCCTCTCGCAGGATTTTCGCGCGGAGGTGCACAACGCAAGGTACAGATGCCGGGCGACCAGCTCCGTGGGGACAGTGCTGTCTCGGGAGGTTACCCTTCGTGCCGGTGAGTTGACAAGAAATCACTAAAATTTTCATTAACATCCTGTCGATGGAGGTACAAAATAATGGTACTTAGCTTGACGCGGGACGGCGCGCCATCCGTAACGAAAAAGGGCGATCAGTTTGACGTCGGATGGTGTCATCTGTAGATAAAACGAACATTTATTTCCTCTAGTAATTTTAAGAAACTGAAAGCTGTATAACAAGCTTCTTTAACCCTTAGCACTCCGAAACATTTTGCGATGTGCCTATCAGTATGATAATATGATGATATAAATAAAGGTTAATAATATAATGATAATAATAAAATAATATGACATATATATATTTACTAAAAGTTGAACAGAAATAAAAATCATGATACCGCTGTGAAATTTTATAGGAATTAATAAATAAAAGATATCGCGTTTTTATTTATGTATTTTACATGGTATGAATGATTTAGCATCGTGTGTGCGTAAACGTAAATGTCGCGAACTCGAGTGCCGGACTAACGACTGAACAGTGTTTGATAGATTTCGCGGCGAGTCGTCGAGGACACGAACGAAAGCGAAACGCGGCCGTTAGTGAGGCGAAAATAGTGCAAAATATTGCGTGGGTCTCGTTGCTCGGTCGTCACGTATTCCCTGTGCACGCGGACACAAGTCTCATTATCGTATCCCGCCGCGGCACTCATTAATTACTATGCTTTTTTCTTCGTGCCCGACAGTGAGATGGAAATATACGCGCGACACGCCACGCCAACGATATACGGTATCGCGAAAGTAATTACGTTTTTAGTGCCGAATGAAAAGGACGCGTCTGGCAGCGGTCATTATAACGGATTGTCTGTTTCTTGTCTTTTAATTAAACTGTGCTCCATATGCAGTCGCGATCGTTGTCGATGCGAAACGATTGCAAATTCTCGTATCATTCGTTTGTAATCTTTTCGTCAGAAATGTCGACGTCAAGATTGCACATTTCACTCAGGTAATTGCAGACATATAATTTGATCGCGTGCACAACAGGAAACCAAGGTAATATATTGTTCATTTTTCTTCTTGTTAAAGTTTTGGATTCAGAGTCTCGAGAGAAGTATAATTGGCCAAATAATCCAAGGAGGTAATATAAAACTCCTCGGCAAAAGTATTCGAACGCTTTTTAAAGCGCGATAACCTTTTCAAAATTGAACCAAATGACTCGAGTTCTTTTTAAAGGTTTCAGGAACTAGGTTACACCGTACAATGAATAAAATACTTTCTTTTTAAAATTTTTCATACTTTTTATTTCAATCTGGAACGAAAATTCGAGAAATCCGTTTCGCGGTTCTCGCGACGTATACGGAATATTCACGGCTGGCCGTTCGAAACCGACGAAACTGCGTTTCTCGCGTTATTAAAAATTGGTGAAGCTCCTCTTCCACCGGCCTCTCGATTAAATGTTTGGCCCCGGCGGTAGACAATGGGGGAACGTGCTAGGACGACCATTAGGTCGCAAGTGGCCGGCTTCGCGGCTTTCGTCGGCTATTCCCGGCTCGTTTCCGGAAGTGTTATCCGAGAGGCGTGATCGGTAAACACGGCACCTACTTACCAGACCGCATTGTCGCTAAACAAGCCGCAGGCGAGGCTGCCGTTACGGTTTTTGCGTGGATCTGCGGATCAATGTTGCAAGCTACGAAGCGGCGCTGTTACCTTAAGCACTTCCGCCCGGGGGAGAACTGGAATCGCGGATATTGTATTGGCTGCTTTTCCAGGCCGAGCTAACTTCTCCTCGGCTGATTATAAGAGAAAGCTGCTTAGCATAATCACCTGAATATTTAAGCAGTCTCGAGGCGAAGCTGCTTCTTCGGCCGCGCTGTAAATAAACCGCGAGTGCTCGGGAATCGAAGAAATTCCCTGGAAATCGGTCGATTTTTCTCGAGATCGATGGATTTTCCTCGAACTTGCTAGATTGTTCTGGGAATCGGTAGATCTTCCTCGAATTTAGTTGATTCTTCTCGAAATCTCTATATTCTTCTTCTCGAAATCGGTGGATCTTGCCCGACAATGGAGAAGAGAAGGTGAGAATCGTGTCGATTTTTCTCGAGATCGATGGATTTTCCTCGAACTTGCTAGATTGTTCTGGGAATCGGGAGATCTTCCTCGAATTTAGTTGATTCCTCTCGAAATCTCTAGATTCTTCTTCTCGAAATCGGTGGATCGATCTCGAAATCGTTGGATCTTGCCCGACAGCGGAGAAGAGAAGGTGAGAATCGTGTCGATTTTTCTCGAGATCGATGGATTTTCCTCGAACTTGCTAGATTGTTCTGGGAATCGGTAGATCTTCCTCGAATTTAGTTGATTCCTCTCGAAATCTTTAGATTCTTCTTCTCGAAATCGGTGGATCGATCTCGAAATCGTTGGATCTTACCCGATAGCGGAGAAGAGAAGGTGAGAATCGCGTCGATTTATCTCGAGATCGATGGATTTTCCTCGAACTTGCTAAATTGTTTTGGGAATCGGTAGATCTTCCTCGAATTTACTTGATTCCTCTCGAAATCTCTAGATTCTTCTTCTCGAAATCGGTGGATCGATCTCGAAATCGTTGGATCTTGCCCGACAGCGGAGAAGAGAATGTGAGAATCGATTTTTCTCGAGATCGATGGATTTTCCTCGAACTTGCTAGATTGTTCTGGGAATCGGTAGATCTTCCTCGAATTTAGTTGATTTCTCTCGAAATCTCTAGATTCTTCTTCTCGAAATCGGTGGATCGATCTCGAAATCGTTGGATCTTGCCCGACAGCGGAGAAGAGAAGGTGAGAATCGTGTAGATTTTTCTCGAGATCGATGGATTTTCTTCGAACTTGCTAGATTGTTCTGGGAATCGGTAGATCTTCCTCGAATTTAGTTGATTCCTCTCGAAATCTCTAGATTCTTCTCAAAATCGGTGGTTCGATCTCGAAATCGTTGGATCTTGCCCGACAGCGGAGAAGAGAAGGTGAGAATCGTGTCGATTTTTCTCGAGATCGATGGATTTTGCTCGAACTTGCTAGATTATTCTGGGAATCGGTAGATCTTCCTCGAATTTAGTTGATTCCTCTCGAAATCTCTAGATTCTTCTCAAAATCGGTGGTTCGATCTCGAAATCGTTGGATCTTGCCCGACAGCGGAGAAGAGAAGGTGAGAATCGTGTCCACGCGAGAGAAGTTTCCTTTGGCTCGGCAAACGGTGTGGGAAATTACCGGACACAATCGTGTGGGATTCTTCGCCGGCCAAACACAGGCTCCCGGTGCTCGTCCGATCAAACACAGAACTTATCCACGTCCTAACGGCATAGTTCTCGTGAACCAGTTGCCCGATTACAGGGCAACAGCGTCGCTTGTGCGGGTGCTTGTGCGGGTGCTCGTCCGTGAACCGCTCGTTCGATTGTAACGTCTTAGGTACACCGTCGTCTTACACCCCTGATCCGATCGAGTACCGATCTTCGTTACTTTCGCTCGATACGCTGTTGCTTTCCCACGATCTTCTATTCCGCCTCCAATCGACTGAGATCTCCCTCGTACAAGATCCGTTGGAATTGCGTCTGTTGGTCCTTTCCTGTCACGTTCGTCATCATTACATATTCAATGGTCGATGCCGGGGCAAGAGGAACGCGTGAATCTATTTATCCTGCAATTCGATTGGATCCGTGGGCGAGATTAAGAATGCTACACGAGAAGCGTTAAATACGGTCGTATGGTTCCGTAGTGTATTAGACGATGTATCCGATTAAGCACCGATCCGCGACGCTTCTATCATATAGCATTGGTTTGTACCACTTGCCCGATCAATTATCGATCTGCTCTACTTCCTTGATTGGGCACTGATCCGTGCTACTTGTCCGACTAGGCAGTAAGTCTCCGATTAGTTATTGATCTCTTCTACTTGTTCGGTTAGAGATGTACTACTTGACCGTCGGTCTGTACTACTTTTGTCCAATAAAGCGTCGAATGGAACTGCTTGCAGACTGTCGTTCCATGCTGCCTCTTTTCGCTGCCAGTTCATATTAGCACTTGCTTTCTGTTTCTATTTCCTGCCCAATGAATCGTTGATCCGCAGTACTGAATTCTTTCTAGGAAATACATACTTTTATTTTCCATTTCTATGTCGTAACAAGTCGGACCTGCAGTTGAATTATAACGTTAAGAATTAGTGATATTTGTTTCCAACATGCAGTAGTTATGTGTTTTGTTTGAAGTAACAGTCAATAATAGACATCTGAAGATGTTTCTGAAGTCCAAAATCAGTTACAGTCAACTATCTAGTACTTGTAATTGACAAAATTAATTCAATTAAATTCGAATTTGTGTAATTAACACTAGATTCATATCTTGATTTTCAAAGAGCTTTTTATTATATTGGGTAGTTCGGAAAGTTGTTTAGTTTTTCACAAAATTTTATTTTGTAAGGTCGTTAAAAGAACACTTGATTCAGTATTTTTCCAAATGTAAAACAATAAGATTTCAAAGCTACCAGAAAAATGTCGAAAAGTTTGCTTTTACTCGTAACATTTAAAAAATCGTCTTTCATTTTCTCGCGAAAAAACGAAGCAACTTTCCGAACGACCCTAATATTTGCCGCAAGTAACTCGTAAATGTATCTTTACACAATCTGAATAACTGTAAATTAACAAATTAATGACCCCTCGTTTCAACGGGTTCCGTAAACATAATGATAACGAATAAAAACTTCGTTTAAATCTGAATGATTGCAAATTAACAAATTAATGACCGCTCGTTTCAACGGGTTCCGTAAATTTAATGTTAACGAATAAAAAATTCGTTTAAATCATTAATCAACGAACGATCCTTAACTTCGTCTGGCAAAACACCGACTACTACCACTTCCACTCCATCTAACACGCACATAGGACGAACCTGCGATCCAAGCCACATCGAGTGGACTTTTTCTCTCCTTGGCATTGTCAAGTCGCAATTCCAGCATCTTTCTGTCGATAAACGTTGCTCGACGTAGTTTCGACGTTCTCGTCGGCGTCTTCTCGCCCTTTCCCGTCACGTTCGTGCTCTTCCCGTCCACGTAATCGATCCGGCGAAGACGGGAGCCCGAAAATTTATTTATCCATCGATACGGTTAGGCAGGCGGTCCTCGGGGGAGAGGAGGGTTTCTTGCGTACAATAAATGTCAATTACAGACACGGAACGTCGGCCGACGAACGTGACTGGCCGCGCCGTCTAAAAGTTCTCCCGAAGATCCCATTATGCCGGAAGCGTTGTAACGGACTGCGTTCCCACCGAGACATCTCCAGGTAAATACCGAAGGGAAAACGCTCGGTGAAAGCCGTTAAATTGTATCGGAGGAAGTTCGATTCGTGCTCGATGTCAGCCAGAAGTGCGAGCGACAAGAGAGAGTGAGAGAGAGAGAGAAAGAGAGAAAGAGAGAGAGAACGAGAGAGAGAGAGAGAGAGAGAGTGGAGAAACGAGACTCGTCCGTAGGAGCGAAATGTTGCTGCAACGGGACAAAACTTTGTCCGGCATGGGGTTTACGTGAGCCACCATTTAAATGGCTGATTTTAAGCCGACCGACGCCACCGGTGCATACAAAGCTACTCCCGCGGATGGCACCTGTACACAGAGCCACCGAAATTAGAAGGGAATTCGAAATCCTTCTATTTAAGTTCTACCCACCGCCGACTTCGATCCGACTCACACCCCCATTGAACGCCAATGAGTTCCAGCCCCTCACGGTGCTTGCCGTCGATTTTTTACTAGATTCGGTTCGTAAAGGCTTCTGGAGATACCATTCCTTCTCCCGTACACGTTTCTCCCCCGATTTTCGTAGCAGCAGCTTGCTTTTAGTTAGATTTCTCGTTGGAGACAGATGTTCTTTGCAGGGCTTATTGGAAGCGTTGGTATCCGTGTTCATTTAAAATATACTCGTCGTTGGACGGTGGATTTTTAAACTTTCGTGGAACTTACGCATTTCCGATATTGTATACAACAAATATTTTTAGCGATAGAAATGAATGGCATCGATCCTCTAACACTGTCTGATTCAAAGTTGAGTCTTCACTTACTTGTCCGACAAATGTTCGACGAAGTATCTAGATAGACTATGCGTCTGATAAAGTATTCGGTTGTTCTACTTTCTTAACCGAGGAATACGTGCTACGATCTGTGCGATCAAAGACTGGTTCGTGTTACTGGATGCGTCAATAATAAAAAATTTTGGACAACTATTCTCTTTAATTCTCGAACGGCGGACCTTTGACACAAACATAAAACTGAGAATGCTTAGAATCATTTATAATTTCATTTATAATTAATAGAATAATTGTAATTATAAATTCATTTATAATTAAATCAATATCATTTCTCTAATTTGTCAATTTCTTTCGATATATTTTCGAAGATGCTCTTTCTAGACAGGTTAATTTTTCTACAGATCTTGATAAAGCCTGCGAAAATATTAATCGATTGTCAGAAGCTGGAGAATCAAGTAACAATATTTATACTCGGGGTCCAACTGGACCCCATCCCCGCCGACCGAGTGTTAAGAAATATCCACGCCGGACCAAATAATGGGCTCGTACAACCGAGGACTTGCTTATTAGTTTTTCATTTTGCGAACGGTACGCGTATTTATCGCTAGGAATACGTATTCGTTGCTGAAAATACGTGTTTAACCAGTACGTATAAGAATTTTCCTCCGGCTTTTTAAATAGATTCTCCTTATGTGCGTTCCAATACAATGGTCGCGTAAGCCAGTATCACCGTGCAGAGAATAATATCACGATTCTTTTTCCATTCTCTTCCGGCCGCGTTGCCCCGGTGGATTTCGTTTCGTTGCTAAAATAAAATGAACCACGGAAAGACGGTGCCCCCGCTGCTAAGAACGCATTCGTTTTCGTGTCTTTCGTAAGCCGTTTATTTTAAGCACCTTATCCATTATTTGGGAACTCGCGTGGTTACTCTACGGTGGTCCAAGCACTCGACTGGATTAACCAGGATGCGAGCATTTGAATGCTGTCCGGTCTATTAGCGTCGGAAGCCCGAATAAAGAACGGAACGAAAGGGAAATCGAAAGAGAGAGAGAGAGATTCCGGCGCGGCGGTCGGATCGCGGGGACTCGAAAAGGAATACTCAATTAGAGAAAGGGCAAAGGTCGCCTGATCTCCGCGCGCTTTCCATCTCCGCGACCGGCTTGCTCATCTCGATGCACGGTGTCGCGAGTGAAAGGCCCCGGCTGTAGCAAAGAGCGATGCCGGGGCCGGACAAGGCTGAAAAGCGATGAGGAATTTATCTGAAATGACATCAGGGCGACCCTCGTCTCCGGCAAAGGACTTATTCCCGAAGAGGGGTAGGGGGCGGCCGGGGGCAGGCCGGTATTGTCTAAAAGGGGAACCGTGCTTCCCTTTTTCCACGGAACCACGTATCCCAAGCTCCGCGAGAAGCCAAGGGACCCTGGGAATATTCATCGAGCCGTGCCACTTTCGATGATGATCTCCGGCTGGAACGAGCCGACCAAAAGAGAGAGAGAGAGAGAGAGAGGGAGAGAGAGAGACCGAAAGCGTATTCATTGTTCTTTAAGAGATCAGTAATTAATTGATTCTCGGGTCATACGCTACCGCCGGGAGCTATCGGCATTCGCGATGCCAATTGAAATCGGTTGTTCCGTGCACTCGCGTCTACAACCAGTTCGCGAGGCTGGCTGCGTTCGTGTACTGCGGCTTATTTGATTTATTGTAGGCGATGCTGCCGGGTGTTAATTGGTCGATAATTGTCTGATAGAAGAATAGGTTGTGCTACTTGGTTCACTGTGTTCTAATTTAAATGGTTTCTAGGGCTCGTGAGGAGATAGCTTTTTAGTTTGCTCGTTTTGGAAATGATTCTAGAATGACGGGATATTGATTCTATTTTTTTATCATATTTTGATTTTAACGTGATATTTTTTTATTCTATTTGCTGATGATACGTAATACTTTGCTTGTTTCGGAAATGATTCTAGAATGACGGGATATTGATTCTATTTTTTGATCATATCTTGACTTTAACGTGATATCTTTTTATTCTATTTGCTGATCATACGTAATACTTTGTTGCTTGTTCCAGAAAGGGTATGAATGTGTATTACAGTTTAATAAAATTCTAGAATTTTTTTGGGGATAACTGTCTGACTACATTGATGCACTATATTGGTTTGTCGTTCGTTGATGTCTATTACTGATCAATGGAGAGCGGATCTTCATGCAAAATAAAAATTCTGTTGAATAATTGTATGAAACTAAAGCGAAATAAAAATGTATTTTTTCTTTTAAATCATTTTAATCAATTGAAAATAACGTAATAATGTTCTCCACACAGTTTTTATAATAGTTTTAGTATCGTGTATTTCTGTTATCAATTTTTGCAATGAATGCATAAAATGTCTACTGATGATTCTTGTCTACTGGTTAAGATCGAGCATATGATACATACTTTGTTGTGTTTATTTTACTTTATTGTTTCGTTTATTTTATTATGTTTATTGTATCAAGTGTTCCAAGAATTTCTACATAATCCTGTTCGTCCAACAAAAAAATATGCAGTAACAGTTGTCTGACAGAGTTTGCTCATGCTACCTTCCTTGCACAATTCTACTTGTCCGACTAAAGTGAAGCTTATACTATTGGGTTGGCAACTAAGTAATTGCCGATTTGTTCAATGAAATAAAAAATTTTTTTTACTTGGAATGAAGTTTAATCTGTAATGTATTTTCCATTTTGTTCGATGACCTTTTGCCATCTCTCTGACAACTTGAAAATTCCACGCTCGTAGAAAGTCTGATCCTTTTCGGCCAAAAACTGAGTTAAGCGAGATTTTACAGCGTCATCACCATTAAAAGTTTTACCTCGAAGGGAGTTGTCCAGGGATCGAAATAAGTGGTAATCCGATGGCGCGAGATCAGGGCTATATGGTGAGTGTAACATCAATTCCCAACCAATATCCATCAATTTTTACCGAATGGACAAAGACGTGTGCGGCCTAGCATTGTCCTGGTGGAAAATTACACCTTTACGATCGACCAATTCTGGTCGCTTTTCCTTGACCGCTGCATTCAATTTGTCCAGTTGCTAACATTCACGGATAATAAAAAATAACTTAATAATAATAATAATAATAATAATTTTATAATATAACATTTACGGATATCATAAAAATGGGAGTGAGAGACATCTATAACTGAAATCGGCAATTACATAGTTGCCAACCCAATACTTGTCTGATTGAAACGAGACTCAACAACCTGTCCGACTAAAACGCCTCTCAGTCATCCAGCTATAAAATTAAGTTACGTCTAATTAAAAACGACCATATGCCCGACAAAAATAAAAACAACAACCTCTCCTACACGTCCAATCAACCTGTCTACAGTCCACTATTCACGGACTATTCCGAAATAAGTCGGCCACTAGTCTGGCCCAATACTGTCTCTTTTCACTGGGAAGGATTAATTGCACGCTTTCCGAATGCAATTCTCATTTTCACCACGATGCAAATAAATTGGTAAAATTGAATGGCGTTTCCCGAGCGCGGCGCAGGGAAAGCTGTGAAAAATGGATCCCTTGAAGGGGTTAATTCCGTCCGTACATATTGAACCGATCACGCCCGGAGGAATCAGCGAATCGAGCCGCGCCGATACAGAAATAGACGGGGAACGGATACGCGACGCCGTCACGTAAACCGAAGAAACTTAATCCCGACGATGGTTGCGAATCCACGGAAATATCGTTGCCCGGTTGACTGGAGATCTGCGCATATTGGCTTCATTTGCACGTTTCGTTTCGCCCGTCGTTCCTCCCCGTCGGCGGTCGCTGCGCAGAATTTTATCGTCGCCGGAGCATTTCTCCGAGCGGGTAACCGGCGGTCGGGCACGGTATCCTAATTCTCAACGTTCTCCCGGAACGACTGCAATAATCAAGAATCCGGTTCTTACGTGGCCGCTCGCCGGGATCACCCTTTTTTTCTCACTGCCGTCTAATTAGAGCCGTTAAGTCGCGCTTAATTTCTATGATATGTTTTACGGCCGCGGCCGCGGCCGGTGTTCGCGCGACGCCGGGTTTTAATCCGAGCAGCTTAGCCAGCCTGGCCAGCCAATTAGGATTTCGCAAATCGCGGCGGGCGCCGGAAGAAAAGCTGTTCGAATTTTCCCCGCATGAATATCCTGGGAACGCGCTCGCCGAGACGGCGATATCGGCGGACGAGTTACCAGATTTCTGCTTCGAGATCGTTGATCTGTTTGTTCGAGGCTGGACGGAGTTCGAGGAGACAGAATTTTTGGAGAGCTCTCGATGGACCCGATCGGCTGCTGATCCCCGCCGTCGCGGCGAAGTTCGCCGGCCGAGGGCGTCCGGGGCAACAGAAATTCTTCGTTTCGCTCGGAGCGAAAGTTTCGCCGCGAGCAAGTAAGCGGCGAGCCAATTTAAGCCGAAAAGAGGAATTCGAAAGTCGAGTTTGAGCCCGATGCTCGTGACCATGTATTCCCTTCTATGGGGAAAAACTTGGACAGACTCTAAAGGGTTCTTGACTTCGAGGTCGCATTCAGGATACCGGAGCTTGGACTTCGTTCGGTCGCTTTCAGTTGCTGCGGGAGACTAAAGACTTTGACGTGAGAAGGGCACTTTGAAACTGGAGACCGTCGATGTTCTCGCGAAGTCTGTGCATTAGATGTATATATATAGGGTGTTCTATTTAAGTGAGTACGGCAGGATATTTCGGAAGGTGTTATAGTTATTAAAAAAATGTTCTTACAAAAGTTGTTCGATAGCACGGGCTACATCGTGTAATATTAATTGTTTTATCGTGGCTGGGGTAGTACACGAGATCTGGAGGTCAATCTAATTTTCTTAAATAAAAGGCTATATTTTTCTCTTCAGAAAATAACAACAGGCATTGTATCCAAAGAGATGTTACACGATATTATTTTGAGTTCGATAAAGGTTGGCTAATGGTTAGCTTATGTTTACGTTCGCGTTGTTCGACGACCAACATCCAGCAGCCGCTGCTGAGCAGAGTCGATTGCGTTTGTATCAAGTTACTGCACTGATTTTATAAACAGGGATTGTGGCTTACTGCTAATGCCACAAATTATCGATTGTAATTTTCACTTACCAGTTGAATAATTTTTTATCTTTCTACGTGTCCACCATCATTGAAAATATACATTTGTAATCGTTTTAAAAATTGTGTCTCAACACTTTTTAACATTTCGTCCGATATTGGGCGATCGTAATTCTTGTTTTTAAAATTATACGTATATATGTATACAGGGTGATTCGCTTAAAATGAACAACTGAGTTATTTCCGTTAATGCGAAAGGTAGACAAAAATGATAAAGCGGTATTTAAATGGTTTCGAAGCATGCATCTGATGGTAACAAAGAATCGTTCTATCAAGGGCATTTTAATGATTTTCTCAAGATCATCGACATTTTCTTACTTATTAACGTTTATGTTTTATAACGCGATGTTGTTGCTTGCATCGAGACGAGTTCAACGACCTGTAATATCATGATCCTTGAAACATTTTTTAAATGTGTTGAATTTAAAAAGAATTTAACTGTACTCGACACTTTGAGCATTTGTAATAAAATATGATAAGTTGCACCGTTCTTGTATTATATATATTTCGATTTTGTTTCTTTTTTCTCTTTGTTTGTACTTGTGCGATTGCTATATAAAATCATTATCTTTTTATTACTTCTTCTGCAACAAAGTGTTTCTCTGTTCGTATATACATGAATAAATAAATAATTATTATTATTATTACTAGAGGCAGTAAATATAATTTGTACATTTCAACAGTGACCAGGAATCTCTAAACATTGAGTACCACTATCTATCTATTACTACATCGCTTTTTTATATTTTCAGCCTCACAATAGACTTATGCTATCCAATTAGCCAGCTGCCTTATTGTTTCTTTGTCGAAATACCGACGCTATTTGTCTAGCTAAACTGCTGTTCGTACTACTTGCGTCGCAGTCGAAATATCAGTTGATGCCACTTGTCTAACCAAACTTGGCTGTATCCTCCTAGTTTGGCCAAATATCTGCTGCTTGTGTTCACTTGATTAGACCGCAACACTCGCTATCTGTTTCTCTAAAGAGCCGTCTTCCTCACTTGCTTGTTACCATACCTACTCATTCGTCCGACGAAACTGTATTCTTAGTTTTTGCACAGTCAAACATCGACCACTACTGCTTGCCAATCAAGCAGAGTCTGTTCCAGTTAATCAGATATTCACACTGCGAATTCCGTGCTGTCGTAATCTGCGCTTTAACGTCAACGCGATGCAAACCGTCGTGGATGTTTCCGTGGCCAGACAAAATTCTTTTAATAGAAAAGATCGCAATCTTTCCGCCGACGTTGAATAGCGTGTAGGATACTGGAGCCGGTTACTGTGGTGTATCCAATTGCTGTGCCTTTCGTTTGTTTTTTGGGCATAATTAACTTATATTCATCCAATAGGACATATCACATGTTTGTATTCTTTTATTTTGTGTATTTTTTAATAAAAATATTGACTATGCCTTATTCGATAAATATACAGTGAATTATGCCCGGAAACAATCCAAAGGTACAGCAATTGATCGTCTCAAATATTAAAGTTTTTAAAATCAGAGATTTCGTTCGATTTTGAATGCGTTGATAGCAAGATCGAAAGAGATAACAGAATCGTGTCGGATTCCCATTTCTGTGAGCTCCGTGAGTTCGGAAAAGTCCGCAGTCTATCGTGTTCCGGCGTCGCAGTACAATTACTTTAAAGACAAAACGAAAAGTCTTCGGGGGTCACGCGACGCTGCCGGCCAATTGATTCGAATTACCGTGAAAGAGCCTCGGCCAACTTTCATTTCCATTAAGATCCGCGGTCTGCAGATAGCGGAGTCCTGAGAACGCGGACCGCGCACAAAGAGGGACTGGCAGACCGTTATCAGCTGGCCGTTAAGGATGCGCGCGCGGCCCGCTGGCTTTTAACCAGCGATAATTAACGCGGGAATAAGCAACGCGGCCCGTGACTCGAAATGTAAACGGGCCCGGATGAATGGGGGAACCCGGCGACCCCTATCCTCATGACCAATTAACTGTCTCATTCACGGTGTCTCGTGCATCCATCCGGATGGCAGTCGGCGACGTCCGGGACATCCTCGCCGGAGTCCGAATGCGACAGAGATGAAAAGAGTCGTGCAGAGAGGCCGTCCGTCTGGTCAAAGAGCGCGCCAGCTGAAATGGGGGAGAGGCCGGAAACGAAAAAAGGAAACGAAATTGCGAGTCCGACTACGGAGAAAGAAAACCGGGAAGGGAACGACCGAGGGGGCCGCAAGATTAGATGAAGATGGCGGCCTGGAGATACGCAATGCCAGACAAATGATAGAACGTTTGACGTACCTTCGCTTCGAAAAGTTTTTCCACCACTGAATCTTGGCTTTTCGAAACTCTGTTGTAATTTTCCGGAGACCATAGACTTTTTGGCTTCGTGGAAATAGCAAAACGTCGAGATAAATTGTCTCCTGCGATTCTCATAAATGGTCTTTGCGCAAAATAACAGTTGTCCAAGTGAATTGTGGGAAAGAAAAATGAAATGAAGCTTAATTTTTTCAATGAGTTTAATCAGTCGACAACGATGCGACAGTGTTATGAAATATTTCCGGCGTCTTCGCAATCTTTCATTTCGCCTAGTCACTTTTGTCATAAGTGCAAGAAATCCGTAATCTACTTGTAAAACGTTATCTGTGAGACAGATATTAAACTTCGTGTTAAACCTTCCCGTTAAATCACGGAGTTCCTTTTTCAGTAATGTACGCGTTTCAAATGATACACCGTTCAACGGACAATCTGCGCTTTTATTCCTGCAATTCCGCTATTTTCCTTGCGAAGCCGTTGCAAACGAAAAAATTGGACAGATGGTTCTCCGTTAAAACTGTTATCCGTATGCGCGATATTTCCAACACCGTCACGGCCGATGACACTCCGGTGGCGTCAAGTGTGTCGTTTCTCGTTCGTTTCGCGTTGCCCAACAAAATGAACGGAACGAAATTCGGCTTGAGAAAAATGTGTTGCCGTAGTTGAAGGATGCTTCCCTGGAAAACAATTCGCAAACATCGTTTATCTTCCGTCCCGGCCACGAGAATCCCTTCTTAATTACACGAAACGTTCAAACGTATCAAACGACCCATCGTTCCGCGAGTATCAAGGGTGAGCCACGGAGAAAGGGTTGCAGGTTCCGGACAAAGGGTCCGGGCAAACGGGAAAGAGCAAAAATCCGCGGGGACGGGAATAAGAAGCAAATAGTGGAGAGACACTGCCGGCTGAACGAGGAAGAGACAACAGGCGGCGGGGCTGGGAGGGAGTTTAACGTTGCCAGGGTAGCGAATCGGACTTCGCAGCCGCGGAGAAAAGGTAGGGTCGGCTTTTCCCCGTGGGAGGGATGAAATCTTGGTGAATGCCGGGTCACTCGTTTAAATAATTAAACGCGTAATTACCGCCGGCTGGAACACATTTTAATGAACGGTGCCTTTTCCACGCTGCCTCGCCACGGTGTCCCATCCCACAAGCGAGACGTCGTCGTCGTCGTCGTCGTCGTCGTCGTCGAGAGTGCCGAGAGTCGTCGACCAAGCTCGGCCAGACTTTTCAGAGTCCCGGGCTCCGGCGAAAACTTCGCGAATCGAAACTGCGAAATAGATTGGCCGGTAACGAGACGCTTCTTTCTCAAGAAGTCTCCGATCGCTCGCCGCACGCAAACTTCTGCTTCTTCTTCCGGCTGTTGCCCGAGTGCCGGAAGCGGCCGCCGCGATTATCGGGGCCCCGACGACGACGCGAGCCGCCGCCAAGCCGTTTGTTAATGAGACCACCCGGTTCGATGTAACGAGCCTCAATTAACGCCGCGAATCACGCGCTGCCGCGATCATCGTGCGACGTGCCCGCCGACGTCGCCGCTTTTTCGACGCGGTAATTACGCTTAACCTCCTTCAGCCGTGAACTTTTTCTACCGTTGTTGGCATCGTCGCGCCTCCAATGGGTAATTATTTCTATAGGGCCAACGCAAATTCACGAGTTATACAGTTTTGTTTCAGTGCACCTTGGATCCTTCCTTTTGTGCCCGTGCGTCTTTCAGGCAATATTTTGACGTGAATAGACTGGCAAGACAGAAATTGTCTACAATGATTGCAATTAATTACTTAATGGTTTCAATGTTTTCGCAGATAGTAAAGTAACTTTTGCCATAAATGCATATATATAATATTCACAGTATAGCCATTTGGGTTCTTAATTATTAGCTGTGCGATTTATATATATAATATTCACAGTATAGCCATTTGGGTTCTTAATTATTAGCTGTGCGATTTATATATATAATATTCACAGTATAGCCATTTGGGTTCTTAATTATTAGCTGTGCGATTTATCGACATTTATCAACGATGCTTCTGACTTTATTTTTAATATTGTTTTATTCTTTCATTCATTCCAAGGGATGACATATTTTATGTTATTGTGGTCGCACAATTGTGTCGAACACAATCTACTAAATGTGAATGTTTTATTCGCTTCTTTTAAATCGAAATAAAACTCAAATTTTCCGGTGTCGATATTTGACGATTACAATTAATACGAGCGTGCAATAGAATCTTTGAAGAAGTGTCAATCGACGTAGCTACGAATAAAATGTATTATAGAAATGCGTAAAACGAATACACTTGCGAAGAGCAATCTCGAAGCAAGTTTCCAGTGAAACGCTTAACGATCGCTTTACATTTTTATCAACGGCATCGCGATGCGTTCGCTGTTAACAGCGACGGACGTGCGTGTCTCTGTGTAAAGACGTATTCTGCAGGATTTTAGAACGAGGAACGCGAACGGAAAGGGCAGAGCTCGTAAACGCGTTACGTCCAATATTTAAATTGCGTCGCCGAAATGAGACAGCGTAACAGCGTGACGACCGACGACCTGACAGTACTATTAAGAGCAATATCGTACCTGGCCTGTCAGTGCCGAGAATAAATGGAGCAGCGACGGAACTGCTCGAGCTGAAAATGAATTTCCGGATGCGGCGCTAATCTTATCTCCGTCGGAGGATTCACCGTCGACGAACGTCCGCCTTCCTTTGCCCCCTCCCCCCTCCACGCCGTACTCTCTTTACTACCATAAAACCGAGAAAATCTAGCGGCTCGTCGTCAAAAAGAACATCGCCGTAGTGAAACATGAACACGCATTGTTATTGTGATACCTCGCGTGCTTTAATGAGTCCGATAATAATATAGAGATCTCTATATAACATCTGCCGTGCATTCATTGCATTTTTTTCTACCCCAGTGTGATCTACCGTCATTTTCGACTCCTATCGTTAATTTCGAATCCTTTTGTATGTTTTCTAAAGGAAATCCCGCAAATACATGAATGAATGAATGAATGAATAAATAAATGAGTGAGTGAATAAATAAATAAATGAATGAATAAACAAATTAATAAATGAGTGAATAAATTAATTAATTAATTAATGAATAAACAAATTATTAAATAAATGAATAAATAATCGAATGAGTAAACGAATGAATAAGTAAATAAATAAAAATGAAATGGTTTCTGAAATTGTCTCATGTTATCCGACTCCTGGATTTAAACAAAAGGTGTCGTTTGTACCCTACTATTTTAAACTCGTCTCCGTCCCATCGAAATGAAGACGAATAAGAAAGAGTGTCCACTATTCTTCCAAGACCTATTTCCCGTATGTATGCCGGACAGAGATTGATATGTTGGCGAGTGCATCGGAAGACAAACCATCGCGAATCCACGGCGCATCGATTTGTATTCTAAACGGCGATACGAGATAGTTTGTAGTTCGATCTGAAACAGCGCTCCGTGAACGCCATTCCGATTCTTCGATGGGTTCTCGGAGGCAAAGCAGAAACTCCGGGCCATTACATCCTCGATTTACCCGGGAATCGGGCGGAGCCGGTGATGGCAGTCGCGGAACGGCGTCTTCCGTTCCATGGGGGTGAGCCTCGTCGATTTTTACCCCGAGAATTTCCCGCGCGCAGATCCGGGACACGTCGCGCCGCTTGATTTATAACTTCTGCGTCGGTCTCTTTCGGCCGGCACTCGAGAAGGTGTTGGTAAACATCGCCGAGGACTATGAAAAATCCGCCACACCAGTTCCACGGAGATAACAGGAGGGATGGGACGGAAACGAGCCGGAACTACCCTCGCAGCGTGATTCGGTAGGGCAGAGGAGCCAATTACTGTGCCCCGTTGGCGGTAAATTTTCTCGTTAGACGAATATTAAATTTCCTTTAAATATTGGGAGAAAGAAAAAGAAGATCAGTTACTGAGCTTCAATGACTGTGCACAATAGAAATTTAATACTTAACATACTTTAATTAAAAAAAAACTATGTAAAATCGTAATAAGTCATATAAAAGTTCACATTAGAGATGGCTGTTTTAATAAAGTTCCATGTTTACATTTCATCCCTTTAAAAATATGACGAAAATGGTTTGAGATTTGAGGTTATGTAGACCTATCCAGTGATGGTCTGGAACGTGCTGCAGAGTAGAGGTGGGGAGACCCCGCAAACGGGATTGGACGATGCCAATGGGTTCCAATTGCAATATCCAATGGCAGCGTCGTCAGCACATTCTGACCCCCTCTCCATCACTCTGCAGCACATTCCAGACCAACATTGGTTTCCTCGCGAGAACCCGGCTTTTCTCAGTGATTTATGAAACGCGAACGATTAATCAATTTCTGACGTGCACTTCTACCGGTCGCGGTGATCAGTGCAGCTCCTGGCCAAGCTCGCCGCATCACGAAGCATTAATGGTAAATAAATTATTGGGTCTTAGCTTAACGGATACACATCTGCGACATTAACGGGCCGCGGCGTTAGAACTTCGAGGAAACGGTTTTTTTCATTACTGGGTTTCTTAGCCTCGGTCTTCGTTAACGTCTCAAGGACAAGTTTTGTGTAAGTGCTCGCATTTTTGTGAGAGTTATGGTCGTGACCATAGAAGAAATTGAGACGGTTTTACATTCGTAAAAACGGCGAGCGTCATTAGTTTCGAATGGATAAATATTTTCGACATGGAGTGATTATATAATTATTTATAAATCGTTAAATATCATCCGTTCGAGAAGAGTGTAAACAAATTATGACACCGTAAATTATGATTATTTTTATCACTCCTGATATTTAAAGTTAGCCATGTTCCCGCAATAACTGCAAAGAGCCAGCAAATGAATTAATTTATACGTTATAACTAATTACGAAATGGAATTGATGAATTGTGAATGATTATGTGTAAAACAAGAGGGAATCGTTAGGGCGAGATTTCGGTCGTAATATGACGACTAATTTGACGGCTGTCGACGAGGATTAAGAACGTGCGTCAATATAATGGAACATTCATGTCCCTTTAATGATGCAGTAATGGAACACCAAACAATGGACAGTATGTTAATAAATAAATCCTCGGCTTATCTGGCCCATTAATTACGCGTATAGAGTAACGCACAATGAATAAATAAAACCTCCCTTTACATTTAATAACGATCGTTTCGTTCGATTAATTAGTTCGACGAACGATAATAGTGCACGAACAGTTACCGGGGGCAGCTCGGATCACGGTTTTCATGACACGCGCAATTCATGATCCACGCGATTCGAATATAACTTTGATTTTCATCCCGGATTCGTAACAATGATAATCAGTTACTGGTTAATGCCGCAGCAGAGTATTTGCGGATGCAACATGATACCTCGAGACAGGAAAATACCATTATGAATGCAACGCGACCAGTTTATTCCAAAGCTTTATTAACTCGCTCCATAAAATATCCGCGGTGTAAGATTTAATCAATTCGATTAAATCCGTCGATTTAAACAATTAAAATCCGTGTCGGTGGTTTCTATCGTATCCTCGGGCAAATCTTCACGCAATATTATTGTACAAATGTTACCACCTGCCGTGAGAAAAATAATCGCGTTCCATATAAAATTGCAAAAACATTTTCGAACGTTGTTACGCTATTAAAATTTTACATAAAAATATTGTTCGATAATTGTATGAAATCGGAGCTACATAAAAATGTGCCTCTTCTTTTTAACAGTTTTAATCAATCGAAAATAATATGTAACAGTACAGTAAATTCTCCCTAATTGACGCTCAGATTGTGCACAAGAATTTGGCATAATCGTATCTCCCCTTTCCAAATACTCCATTTCTGTGTACAAGCTGAAAGTCAATTAGAGAGAATTTATTGTATTTTTAAATTCTTCCAATATTTTCACCGTTCTCCATTTCTCTTATCAATGTTGGCAATAAACGCATAAAAACTGTCTATTATTATATATTATTATTATATTATTATTATATATTATTATATATTATTATTGTATATTATTATATATTATTATTATATATTATTATATATTATTATTATATATTATTATATATTATTATATATTATTATTATATTATTATTATATATTATTATTATATTATTATTATATATTAGCTGTCTACTTATCAATTTCAGCTGCGTATTTCAGAACGAATGAGTTCTTAAAATTTGCATTTTACGCGAAGATTCGTAGCTTGATATAATTACGTCGTATTAGTATTGTTGTACCAAAGTTGTAACCGAGATTTTTCTTTTCGGATTCCAGTGCTGACGGCGCCCGGCTACGACGTCTGGGTGAATAGATCCCCGGTGGTGGAGGGTTGCAACGCGGTTTTGTCTTGTACCGCGCTGGAAGACGTCAAAGAACACCTGACAGTCACTTCCTGGTTCCGCGACGATGCTATTCTTCTGCCTGGCAGCACCGACACCGGTGAGTACACGAGCGCGTCCGTGTTTCTCAATTAAATATTTTTACGGCGGCCGACGTTCCGCAAAAAGCACGCACAATGCCGTGACTAGCGGAATCGATCCAACGCGCGCGCTGGCTTTTCAAGCAGCCGGATGTTCGATTTTGTTTTGCCGGTTCTGGTCGCTTCGCCTTATCGTGTTTACGTCAGGCTTCTTTCCCCCCGCGCGTCCGTTTTTCATGAATTTCTAGATGAAACACGAGATTTCGAGGGCGCGAGGCAGTTTACGAGTCACCGGATGACTTTGGGGATTAAGTTATGCGTGGGAAAATTGTGCGGGATAATCCACGAACCGGGTTGCCGCGAGATTTGATCTTTCCGACGGTTTAAAAATATTTCACAGTCGATGTTAAACAGAGAATTCAGTAAAAATATTTGTTCTCGTGAAACAGGAATTCATTTGCGATGCAAGCTGGTCGATACTGTCCGAAAAGCATAAAATTAATTTACTGGTTTCATTGAAGAATGATATTTGGCAGAATATTTCGGCGAGCGTAGCTTTTCTTGATAATTGAACGGTGGACATATTTTTAATGGGCAGAGTGTAATTCGGTAGCAATTTATTGAAACGTATTTTAGTGGCATAAAAGCGAGACGGTTTCTCCGACGTTACCAGAGACAGGTGACGTTTTCGTTGACTGTTTGCGAGTACAGAGGGATGGCAACGTTTATTCGTGGCCAGCGTTTCATAAAATATTTCATCCAGCGAACGACAACACGCTGCCGTGGTATTCCTAAGAAATGAGACTCTTTGAGGCGCACCTACCGCGCGCCTCGGAAATAGTTGACTCTAACTACTGTAAACGCGGAATGCGGTATTAATATCGAGAGATCTTAGCTCCGCAGGATCGTTTACTAGACGAATCCGGCGAACCTTCCGGATGTCATGTCACGCTTGGCTCCTTTTAAACAACCCTAAAATCGTGCCAACCTTAAAACGAAACTGAAGAAAACATTTTTTAATCCCTCGACTACATTAAATATTAGCTGTAACATTCCCAGCAATGTTCTACACATTTGAGAAAACTATTGCGACAGTTCTAATCGCTACGATACAATTTAAAAAATGAAGGATGCTTAATGAAAATTTATGCTTTGAAATCAAGCAAAAATGATTTTGCTAAGGAATTACTGGAATTATTTTACTGGAATTGTTATTTATTTTAGTAAAATTATAAACGAATCGGATTGGAGAATTAATTTCCACAAAAGCGATTCGATCCAAAATTTACAGGAACGCAGAGAATTAAATATACATTATACAGTTGTTATCGGGGGACGAGGAGAAGGAAGAGGGAGATCGAGATTCAGGCGCATCATTTGTCACGAGCAGCATGAATTAATTTTCTTCGCGTCTGTGTAACAATTACGCGGGTTTCCCATCAAGAACGAGGCAATTCAGCGGAACGGCATGAATGGTATCGTCGCGAGCGCCGGATCATTTATAATCTTGGAGCGGTGCCGGCCCATATTTGCTTAGCACCGGGGCGATGCATTTTGTTGCAATGATAATCGTAAACAAGTCACGCGCACGCGGCGGATGCAATATTGATGGCGGAAGCCGCGAGCATCTGGTTGCTGAATGAGCTGCTCCCACCGTCGATAATTAGATCGCTCGGATTTATGCGGATACGTGCGCCGGCAAATCCTTCTTTCGCATTTTCTTCGCGGGAATAGTCGCCGTGACCTGCTCGCCGCGTCGTTCGCGAATCCCGCCGACGATACAGCGAGAGAAAATTCATTCGACACGATGCAGAATTTCCCGAAATATTTGCAAATTTTTTATTTTCGTACTAGCGTATTTAATCTGCCCAGGATTTCTTAGTGAAATAGATGCGTTGAAGAATTACGTGGCCATGTTGGCGGTATCGGTTTTGCGCGTCCCTCGAAGTTGCAAACAAGTGACTATTTAAACGAACAACATAAGTAGAAATTTGTTGTACTTTTTTATTCAGTTATATTAACAGACAAAGTCCTTTTACATTGGGCTAATAAGGAATTTCACATAAAAATAAGTAGAAATGTTGTACAAAAATAAATAGAAATTTTGTATAAAAACAAATAGAAATTTTATATGAAAATAAGTACGATTTTTATATAAAAATACATAGAAATTAATTATAAGACATCAAATTTTAATGATTAACTCTAGGTAATCAGCGAATGGTACGGAATAGTGCAATAGAGATGTCTTGCTCTCAGGTTAAGTATTTAAAGAGCTCCAAGATTGTAAGACATGCGACAAGATCGTTAATAACTTTAAATACGATCCGCCGTTAATCTTCTTCTGACAAGAGTATGCAACCTCATGATTAGACCGCGAATTTTTATGCAAAATAAAACTGCTTGTATTAATTACAAGATACATGAGCTACGTAAACATTAATTTCTTTGCTTAATAATTTTACCAGGTCGATAGCAATGCAACAATATGTTTTCACAGTTTAGCATCTCGTTTCCTAATTTTTCTCACAAATGCATAAAATTCTACTAAAGTCTACTCACCACTCGCAGGATATTATCTGATATTATCTGATCGTTCCTAAACGATCTCCATGAACGGAACGAAACGAGCAGAAACAAAGCAATCCAGCAGGCACGTTGCATCGAATAAGATTCGAAACGTGCTTGGATCAGTCACCGCGCATTCGGAATAGTCAGGTCGAAAGAAATATCTTGCTCGAGTAATCTACATGCGCAATCTCGTCTACCAGACCGGCAAGAAGAGGAGAAAAAGGCCGAGCAAACATTCTACTCTCCATCATTCGCAGAAAGATTCTACTCCATCGTCGTTTGGGCACGAACTTCTTCGAGGCAGCGGCGTTTTATTGCCAAGCGAGCGACGAACTTTGATCCTCCTCGACGGCACGAAAAAACTCTCGCGAATCTGCGCAAATGGACGAAGAGACCGAGACAGGCGGGAGAGGCACCGGTAAAGAAGAGAGAAAGAGCGAGAGGGGAGGAGAGAGAGAGAGCGGGGGAAGGGAAAGCAAAGAAGAGCGCAGAAAAACGTCGCGGCGGGATGATCGCGCGAAGCCTCGGCTCCGGGCCGCTTTGTCAATTATCCGGATTCGAACTTAACGACCGTCGTCGTCGACGGGAAACGAGGCCCGTTCCCGCTTGTCGGCGGTCCTCGACGACGACATCGCCGATGGAAAACAGTCGAGAGATTGTACAAAGGCATAAAGCGTCGAGTGGAGCGCTTGAAGCGGGGCTGAACGCGCTCGCGATACCTGAAACCGCTCCCGCAGCCGGCTGTGTGTGCACGCGCGTGTTCTCTTCCACCCCCGCCCCCTCCCGGCCTCTATCCCTGAAAAACCGGAAAAAGGGTCGAGCACCTATTTCCGGCGGCCCAGGGGCCGGGACGAGGGCCGGGGGTCGGGGAGGAACCATTATTAAAAGCATAAAGCCACTTCCGCGCGCTGTTGCCGCAGACCAGCTTCAATGGAGGATTCGCGGCGACGCGAAAAATTTCACGAACACGTCCCCGCACCGCTTTGATATCCGGCTACGAGATCGAACATTGTCTTCCCGGAATTACTACTCCCCGATTCGGGAAACCGCGGATGCCTTCGCCGGCTTTGGCGGCGGAACGATCTCTGGTACTTTGTTCATCCGCGTAGCGACGTGGGTGGGATAGATTGACATTTTTGTGAAAATAGTTTCGTCTGCGATTTGGGAGAATTGAGCCGTTTATTTTGAAAGTGGCATAAGTCACTTTACCGTAATGAAAAGTGGTGATTTTTTAATGTTTCTACGAAATTATTTATACTGAGAAAAATATCAGTATCCTGAGATAACAAATACAAGTAAATCTTCTCGAAAGTTGGCATCCATATTTTTAAACGTGTTAAAACGCAAACCCTTGAATATATCGACTTAAAAACAAAGTGACTTATGCCACTTTCAAAATAAACGGCTCAATTAGTGCTGGGAAGATGAAAAGTTGAGCGAGAGCTTCGTTGATATTCTTGATTTTATTTCTCTGGAAAACGAGAAGCTGAAAATATTTATTTATTCATTTATAAACGGGAAAGAGGCCCATTAAAAAACATAATACTAGGTACTAAGCATAGAAGCTTACACAAGAAAGAAGTTGAACTTATTAAGCCATTCGAAACTTTCAGAAGAAAAATAAAATCAGCTGTAATTCTCCTGGATTCAATTGTTGGAGAATGCCTGAAGAATGATTGTCGATTTTGGATGACAATGGCCTTGGCACAAGGTTTTAAATGATGGGCGATAATAATGGGTTCTAGAGTCCGTTTACCACCCTCGATTAATTTTTATTCTATTCTGTTCGTGGTTCGAGAGTTCTGCGCAATGTAAACTGCATTGCCTGATTTATGCTGTGCTCGTACTACTAGCATTTCACAGTTCGCATTCTCCCGAAACGAAAATTTATTTCTGACCCACATTAACGCTACAATCTCTCCAACCTCTTGAGAGGAACTTTTGTACGTTTACGTTCCCACGGAATTTTTACGGAAATATCGGTGCGGCGTTTAACCGTACAGTCTGCCCAATGATGTACTTATACTACATGGTTTTCGTGTGTACACGGTTTCGGTATCGTCGCGGAAATAAATTTGTATTTTAAATCCACTTGAAAGTAATTATCAAGTAATTGTTATAATCTATTTATTACCATTTTAGTTGTAGTTTTTAGAAAAAGATTTCCGTAAATCTGAGATATTTTTAAAGCTTACAATGTTGCGCACAGTGCGATCGATAAAATATTCGCAAATTTTTGCAAACCGAAGTCATAGCACATGTTAAAACTTCGACTACGCGGCTAACAGATTAACAAAATTGTTCAACGATTGATTAACTGGTCTGGCAAATGCTTTCACTCGTCACTCGTTTATTTCTAGTTCCTCCGAGAGAAAGCGTCCGGTTAATTTGCAATTTGTTATCACACAAATTTGGCATCGCGACTTGAGGTTGAATCGAACCGTTGAAGAGATTGCGGGGCTCGAAGGCAACCGCTGGATTTCCAATAGGTTGTTACGCTCGCAATCGAACGCACGATCAGTTTTCCTTCGAGCCGTAATAACCGTGATCAATTGGAATCGGTTTGGTTAGCCGGGGCGCCGGAGACACTTTAATTTCAATGAAAAAGCTCGGCTCGGCCCCCCGAGTTCACGGGCAGCCGTCTGAGAGAAGTTTAAATGTTTATTCCCGACGCGTGGAACTTTCATCGAGGGATCCCGCGTAAACAATCCCCGAAACAGTCTCGGCGAATAGAGCAAAAAAAAAATGGTGGAAGGGAGAGGAGAGGAGCGCGAGGGCGGTCTTCAAACTTCATTTTCCATGGCGCCGAGACTTTCGACGGTGCCTTTCCATAAACAGTCCTTGAAGCACCCTCCCGGGGGTAAATACTGCTATCCCTTCTACCTCGGACGGCTTCATTCGTAAATTCGAGGCTCTGCGCCGATAGAAATTAAAACCGCCGCGGGAAGATTGGACGGCTCCGCTATCCCGAGCTCACTATATCAAGGAGCACAATCCTTTTACCTTCATTACGATATTCCTTTGTAAATTGCACCGTTTATAACGGGCTCTGTTATTGGAGAACCGGGAAAAATGTCGTCGAGCGACATTTTTAGGACCATCTCGAGGGGGTTGAGGTTTCAACGGAAAATCAAGGGTGCTTCGAAATCCTGAATTTTTCTGGCAATATTCCTCGTTCATACGGCGCACAAAAAAATTCAACAGTTTCCCTCAACTCTGTCCTTTAGTAATTCAACAATATTTAATTGCCTCTGTTCTACTTTATTATTCGAACGTGACAAGTTGGGTTAGTAACTTTTTTCATTTATTGTACATTGTACGAAATACTTTCACTGCACGAAATTAATTATTTTGCTCATTCTAATTTTCGTGGGATCTGCAAAGTGTAAAAATATTGAAAAAGTAATCGATGTTGCACAACATTACTTTTCAACGTTAATTCGTTTTAAAAGATACTTTAATTACGCTGTAAAATTTTTGGGGTGACAATTCAAGGGCGCAGAAATAGTATAGTAATAGTATAGTAAAAAATAATAGAAAAGTATTCCATTTCAAAAGAGTTATTATTCTACAATTTCAACTTTCACAGGTTCCACAAAAATAATCGTGCAAAAGACACATAACTCGTAATCGCAGATTTCAAAGAAATGTTTTCCAGGATCCGCGCGAAAAGCGTGCGAATATTAAAGATTGTACAGAGGCTTTCTGTACGGAGTGTACCGCAGCCGTAACCACTCGAAATCACACGCACAATTTCAGTTTCAACGTCGTTCAATTCCGCAGTTCTCCTTGCAGACCAGAAGTATGATCGAAGGATAAAAACTTCGCCCGTAGCTCGACGACGGGGATTAAACTGACGTAACTTTTCGGAGGGTGTTGGAAAAATTCGCAACAGCAGTTCGCTGATTTGCATTCGTTACCATGGAGCGTGCGTCCCCGCGATTTATTTGAGGGTTTCGTAGAATGGGGAGTCGCAATACGCGTCGCCTCGGTTCTAATATTTAACATATCGACAGGCGTCGGGCAATCGGGGTGCCCAAAAATAACGTCGATACGGTGCTCGGCGCGGCCGTGGCATAAGAATCGCGACATCTGCTGGATATTTCCATTCAGCTGTGCCGGGAATCGCCACGAGTCCCGCAGGAGTGACGACAATAACGGACGCAGCCGAGGAACGGGGACGGACCTAAGCCGGGGACCGCGGCACTCGAGCGTTTTAATATCGGGAAATGGCGAAAACAAACACGGGAACACCAGAAGAAATATGGAAATCCCGCGGAAACACCGGAAAATATTCCGGGGCCGGGCATCGGCATGGACACGACGAGGAGATAGTAATATACGCTCGTACAGGATGCGAGGCTCCCAACTGCAAACACCGGATCGCCAGATCGCGCGCGGATCCGCGTTCGCCGCGACAAAAACGAAAAGAGAGAGAGAGAAAGAGAGGCTGAACAAGAGGGAGAGAGAGCGGGAGAAAGAGTGGTCGAACAAGAACGAGAGAGAGAGAGAGAGAGAGAGAGAGAGAGAGAGACAGAGAGAGGGAGAGAGACAGATTTATTATTCGAAATGGAAGTGCACTCGGCCGTGGAAGTGGCAAAATAACTTCGGTGTTCTTCAAAATACACCGAAATTCGGAGCGACGGCTTCCTGAGACCAATGTTATATTTTTTTCGGATTTATTATATTTTTAGAGAATTCTGGGAGAGTATTGTTAATTCAGGAAAAAGTGTGTACTTCCATGCTATTTTACCTGTCCCTTCGGTGACAGGTGTGCGATACTCGCCGCGCCGTAAACATTTCCTTTCTCTTGCCGGACTGCAAATAGAGCTTCCACCTTGAGAAGATCATCTATTAGCAGCTTGTATTATCATTTCATCGTACGTCGCAACAAACTGTTGCGACAGTTTATTTTTATTTTCACTTGACACATCAAATACGAAAACACTCGTCTGATGAGAGGCAGCGCCACTCCGGTTTGCCAAGAGTGTATTTATTCTGTTTCTTTTAATTGGATCCGCTCCATTCTACTTTCATCGAGAGCGCTACTTGTGTGTGTACGTGCGCGCGCGCGTGAGTGACTGGTGACCGTATTAATTTATTGAAAAGAGAAAATTGTGTACAACGATAATGATAACATATAGCACATCACAATATCTTTTATTTATCTGCCTTTCTAAATTATCCAGATCTTATTCTATTTATCAGTCTTTCTAAATTATCCAGATCTTATTCTATTTATCAATCTTTCTAAATTATCCAGATCTTATTCTATTTATCAATCTTTCTAAATTATCCAGATATTATTCTATTTATCAGTCTTTCTAAATTATCCAGATATTATTCTATTTATCAGTCTTTCTAAATTATCCAGATCTTATTCTATTTATCCGTCTTTCTAAATTATCCAGATCTTATTCTATTTATCTGTCTTTCAAAATTATCCAGATCTTATTTTGTTTATCTGTCTTTCTAAATTATCTAGATCTTATTCTATTTATCTGTCTTTCTAAATTATCCAGATCTTATTCTATTTATCTGTCTTTCTAAATTATCTAGATCTTATTCTATTTATCTGTCTTTCTAAATTATCCAGATCTTATTCTATTTATTTGTCTTTCTAAATTATCCAGATCTTATTCTATTTATCAGTCTTTCTAAATTATCCAGATCTTATTCTATTTATCTGTCTTTCTAAGTTATCCAAATTTTGTTCTATTTATCTGTCTATTAAGATTCTGCATCAGTGCCTGACTATCGTCGAGACTATTCTACTTGTTGATTATCATCGATCTCATTCTACTTAAAATCTTCAATCTTTCTCATCCAGCCACTCTAGTTTTCATTCCACTTATCGGTCTATCTTTTTGTCTGGCTATAAACCGTCCTATTTCACTTGTCCGGTTACGAACGAAGTCATTTTAATCGTCACACCATAAACGGTCTAATTCTTCGTGTCCGGCTACAGACGATGTTATTCTAATCATTTGATCGCGCGCAATCCTGTTACACGTGTCTGGCTACAGGCAAACCCAATTCTACTTGCCTGGCTACAAACAATGCCATTCGAATTATCCGACAACAAACGGTCCCATCGTACTCGTCCGATCGCAAATTATGCTATCCTATCGAATCGGCTACGAGCCGTGTTATTCTAATTGTCCGACCACTAACGGCCCTGCTCTACTTATCCGACTACGAACGCGATCGTTCTACCCGCAACGAGACAAAGCGGCGTGCTCTCGGCCCTTCTTACGTAACAATGTTTCTGCCCGAGTGTTCTACCGGACTGATCGCCAGGATTCTCATTCCGAGGGCGTCGATATCGATCGTTTAAAACGCCGGAAGGAAATCGTGGACAGGTAATCGGCGAGCGGGTCGTGTTCCCGAAAGCGTGGAAGAACTTCTTGACGAGTCGCCGCGCGCGTCTTGTCAGCCTCGTCCAATATTTACCGGGGGCCAGCGCGAAGTAACGCAGCCGGTAAATAGTAAACAGTAAACAGGGGACTCTCGCTCGCGCGAGTAACGCGCGCGGACGGGTATCCGGTTTCTCTCGTAAACGGCGGCGAACGAATTGAAGAGCGGAGCAGGCGGCTTTGAGCGACGTCGCGAGGAAAAAGAGAATAAAATCGTAATCATAACGCTGCCTGCAAAGGGAACGGGAAATGAGGATGACGCGAGCCGGCGAGGAGAGCAGAAACGGAAGCGGAGGGAGGGCTGGGTGCTCTGCGAGTGTGTGCAGACACTCGTATGGGCTCGCCGGTGTCCGTGAAGCGTCGACGGTCCCGAACAGAAGGGAAGACTGTGCAGGTGAGACCGAACCGGTGCCAGGACACCAAGAACGGGCTCCAACCGGGAATGAGATGTCAACATTAGCCGGCCTTGTGAAGGGGCACCAATTACCTGGCTGCCAGAAGATAAACTCCTGAATCATTCACCCACTCCAGGTCGATAGGAAGACTGTGCCGCGCTGTTTCAAACTGCGAGCCCCGATCCGGAAAAAAGGGACGGCTCCGGTCCGCGCCATCCAGAGGATAAATATTAGGCTGACGCTTGTGCCAGCTCTGCAAGAGACGTTTCAGACAGCGCGAGTTACGCAGCCAGT